>NW_027110118.1:458686-470921 GCF_000696795.3 Halyomorpha halys | reverse complement strand
TAGGTGAGTGAAAAATAAAAATCTATAATAATCGATTATCACCTCATTTTCGAAAAAAAAAACAGAAAAAGTAAAATAAAAACGATTTAAGCCATTCTTTCCCTCGAAGAAGTAGTCCTCGTTTGACATATGCAAATAAAAGTATAAATCAATAAAAAATATAAATCTATTAAAAATATTAAAAGTTAAACACATAAATAGGATTATATCGGTTATTATTTTATAGGTGTTTTCTTAATTTAATAGGGTAATAAACTTTGTAAGAGGATATTACTGTCTGTATATCCTGTAATTGAGTCTAATTAACTTGATGCAATCAGATTGTAATGTTTTTGAAATTAATTAAATAAATATGGCATTTTTTAGGTTATTCAGTTTATCGTATGCACATTTCCTCGGTATTTGCATTAAATGGGTTCATTTAATAACCTAAATTGCTGGATGTAATTATAACTTGAAAAAATGTTGTATAAATTATATTATGAAGTCATTAATTCAGAAGCTTATTTTCAAAAGGATACAACTAATTTGAAATTTTTTCCCTACACTTCGGCACTTCTTATTATACCCACTTTTTCGAAAATTGATGAGACCCATTTGGCGTGTTAGTAAATCATGTAATGTCAGTCAGCATAAAAATAGGACTTATAGATAAGTTTAAAATTTTTCCAATAATAATGGAACAATAATTTGTGTACTTTTTAAAATGATTTTTTCCCCACAACGATAGTATTCAATATTAGCTACTTTACTCGCCACCCCCCTCACAAAGATGGGACCCTCCTCCCTTTCGCCGCCAAACCTTCCGATATAATAAGGCCGTTATATCGAACCCTGGAAGGGCTTCCTTAGAAGGAGATGTTTTTATTACATAATGGAATTTTTCTCCATTTCGCCATTTAATGAGGGTTTTGATGTGATGTTGTTTTCACAGCGGGTAAGCGACACTTTAAAGATGAAAACCTTCAAGTTAATCTTTTCCTTAAAGAGGTCCTTTTAGAAAACTCAAGGCTGATAAATTGACTCGCTTCTAAACATAAAGGGAAACCTCAAGAAGTCGGGGACATATCCCTTCTGCGGGGGGACATATTCCATTCTTTTGTTGGATATCGAGAGTTTCATATAAACAAGATTCCTTCTTAAGAGAAAATGGTCACGTGTTTCCATGTAACATTCAGGCGTATAAACAACTATATCAGACAAATTGGAATATAAGAATCAGAAATGGTTAGAAAGAGAAAATTACAAGCTTAAAATGATAAAGGCTCATCCTTCAGGCACGTGCCTCCGAATTGCATACTGCAGGTCAACCCACGGCCATGTCATAACAAGGAAAGATCCATCTCTGTGTCATCACTGCAAAGTAATTATGTCTATTTTAGAGGAGTGTCCTCGAACATAGCAGTGTTCCTCCAGAACTCTCCCGGGCCTGCGAGAAGAACGTTAATAACAGCAATAAATTCACTAAATCTATCTGATCGTTTAGTCAGTGTAGATCTAATTTATATATTATAAAACATAATATCATTATTTATTAAAAGATAATTCAAATTTTATCCATTATAGTCTCAAAACCTTTTATTTCTCTTATAAGTCCGACGTTTCGGCCAATCCGGCCATCTTCAGGGACAATCTACTTAATACAACTTTGAAACCATATAATTTCAACAACTCCAACTTCATGCAGGCTATTCTGCCCAGGTCAAAAACATCAATATCTAATTAGTCAATTATCACTTAAAACAAAGTCAAAATCATATATCAGCAGACACTATTCCTTAAACTTACGATAAAATATAATCATAACGATAAGGCGTTGTGATAAAAGTTTAAAGAATAGTGTCTGCTGCTGCTGGGCAGAATAGCCTGCATGAAGTTAGAGTTGTTTAAATTATATGGTTTCAAAGTTGTATGAAGTAGAATGTCCCTGAAGATGGCCGGATTGGCCGAAACGTCGGACTTATAAGAGAAATAAAAGGTTTTTATTATTTATTATTGGAAACTGCACGTCGATTCCGACTATTACAGCACTTACTAGACAAACGGTCTAAACTTCCAAATCATTGCAAAAGATTGATCTACATGACTGTAGTAAGGCCTCTATGGACATACGATGTTGAACTTTGGGCCTCAATTAAACTATTGAATTCCTTTCCTATCATATCCTTAATGCTCCTCACTTTGCCGTACATCAGAACCTCAATGTTCCAATGTTGCCGATTTGGCCAGAACCAGATATCATTCCTTCCATTATAAATTTCTCAACCAGCCAAACCACTTACTTCTAACTTTTCGTTCATTTCCGGATAATCTTCCTAGGCGTCTGAAAAGAAGACGGTCTCGAGATGTTCTCTTCTAAAAATGTGATTGCAGTTCTACCAGTGAATAGATTCTCCTCATGTCTATTAATATAACTCACATCACATTAACTTATTGTATTGAAGAAGTTTGTCGGGGGGTGCGGTCAGCAAAGAACAACATAAATAAACAAAACCATATTTATTTATTTTATGCCGACGTTTCGACCTGAGTTTCAGGTCTTCATCAGGGCTATAGAACAGAAGAGATAACAACAACATTTAGAGTAACATACAATTGAAAAGGAATAGTATACAAACAAATTTAGAATTATATAAAATATTGAATTAAATCATAAATGATAAAAAATGATAACTGATAATTGAATAGTACAATTTTTTTTTTTTTTGAATAGTACAAAATTTTGTTTTCAATCATATCAATCAATTAAACATTTTGTATTTTATGTATACATTTAACAGATTTATGTATACATATGTAATGTTATTTCACATTGGTCTCATTGTGCATCATTGAGGATCAGGGCTAAAGCATGTTATTTTCCTATTCAGCACTCGAAATAATATAAGCTTTGATCTTAATCGTATTTCTGAAATATTTATTTAAGAGAAAAATATGCTCATAAGATCGTGAGATCTAACCTGAATAAAGAATTGAGTTTATCTACGAGCACTAAACAAAACTGAATTGTTTCGTTTTAGTTATTTGTTCTCCTTGCTTTATGTTCAGCCATCCGTTCATCCCTTTGTTATGAATCAATCTTTTCTTTCTCTTTTATAATCTTTTGTTTCTTCTAAATTCATAGAAGAAGGGTTTCGGTTTGTATATACAATATTGTAAATTTATTTATATGACAACGAACAAAACATAAATTTTCTTTTTAAAGGCATTTCTACCGTGTTTTACTAATTTGTCTCACATTTTAACGTTTTAAAATCCTATATACTGGCAGCATATTTGTTAAGATTCATTGATTTTATTTTAGTTTCAACAGTACGGTCATTCTGGAATTGATAATTAGAATAAACGTACACTACAACTAGTACAAACTAGAGAAACTAACTTTTCCAACCAGTAACATATATAATAATGATTCACATATACAGTGAAACAGAAACCTTTTATCTTCCACAGCCGGATTCGAACCCAGATCATTGGAGTTAGTAGCCAAATACCTTACCATTGAGCTACACCTTCTCAGGTTAGTCTCATTGTGCATCATTGAGGATCAGGGCTAAAGCATGTTATTTTCCTATTCAGTACCCGACATAATATTTCAGTACTCTACAACTAGTACAAACTAGAGAAACTAACATAGAAATATACAACAAGAAAACTCTGTCCACAAATGCAAAAATACGATACTACAACACAGTCGTTAAACCGGTAATACTACACGTGATGGAAACCCGATACCTCCCCAGTCTGGAAGAACAACTGAGAATAGAACGAAGAATCATAATAAGGATATAAGACCCCGAAAAGACACAAGAAGCATACAGGCTAAGCCCCAACAAAGAAATTTACAAAGACACAAAGGACCTAGAAACAAAACTAAGGATCAGGAGACTAAAATCCCACGGGTATATGGTAAGAATGGTCCCTAATAGAATTCCGAGGATACAAAAGCTCAGGAGGAAACATCAAGCAGATGGAGGAAGAAACGGGAAGACTAGGAATAATGGACTAGGACTGTCTGGACGGAGAAAGATATAGTAAAAGACTGAAGGAAATCCGGGTTCTTGTGGGAAATAAAAAATCGAAAAAGGGGGTTGCGTCGACAGAAAAAAGAAAACAAAGGCACGCAGAGATAATGAGGAAACAATGGAAGGGAAGGAAAAATCAAAACAAGATGGAAGCCAAAACATTGATATTCGCATGGTCTCTAAAGTTCGGTTTCAAAAATTTTAAAAAAATTAAAAAAACGTACACATCCAAACATTCAATCAATGTTATTCTATTCATAAAAGGAAATAAATAAGGAATATGGTCCGGGTACTGTCAAATAAAAACTCAAATAGTAATTAAACTACATAGTACGAACCAAGGTTTCGCCCCACCTTGCAGGGCTTCTTCATAACCTTCTTGAAGGGCTGTCACCGCAACCGGACCATGTTACTTTTATTATTACACACGGTCAATCGACGATCTTCCATAATATTAAATCTTGTATCTACAGAATAAAGTATTTTAATTAAGATAATTTGTCGAAAATAAATATTAAAACGCGATCTTCCAGTAAAACGGGTCATGTTCATCTTTGTGAAGATAACAGAGTTAACTGAATTAGAAAACGAATACAAGTTTATTAGGGATTATGTATATCTGATAACCAAATGCATTAATTTTTTTTTAATATTATAGCCTCATTAATTGATGAGTTTGCATTTATTTAATGAGTTGTAGTGCGGAAATCTTCATTATTAATTTTATTTATATTAATTTGTCAGTAACGTTTCAGTGCCCCATCATCAGGTATTCTACAGTACAAATTAACATATACCATAATTATGCATACAATAATACAGTTATTCAAAAAAAATTTAAAACAATTACCTTAACATAATCATATTTCATAATTAAATCTGTGTCCTCATTTAGTCTTAGGTATAATAGTGTTATTGCTGTCAGTTTGTTTTTAAATAAAGTAATAAATTTATATGTATTGACCTTTTAACAATTCTCTATATCATTAAGGTTTTTCACCATCTGTCCCGTAACCTGGCCAAGTGGGATATCGTTCAAGGAACCTTTCACAGTGTCTCTGGATATAAACACACCTGTGCTTATTTGCTATTAACACTTGAGTGTACGAAAGTTTTTGACGATGGATCAGAAGCTAATTAAGCAGGAACAGACCCTTCCTAGACATGTCAAACTTTCCCACCCTCTCTCGGGCCTAGGGAGGACGAAAACTTTGGAGGCCTTCTGTCACCTATGACCAATGAGAAATTAGATTCAAAAAAAGGTAACGCCTCTAAGGGTGAGAGAAAAAGGGCAAGATAACTAGACCAGGAAAAAAAGGCATTAAAAACAAGCAGTAGAGGTACAGAAGAAAGAAAACCGAAGGGACAGCAAGATGCATTTCGATGAAACTAAGTTCAAAGAAGGGCCTGTAACGCCATGTTTACATCATGACACCAATGGCGAAGACGTCACTAAATACTCGACACGCACCACCCAAATCAGCAGCTACGTGTATATATTAGGTAATAAGTTATAATGTAATAATCATATTTTATGGCGAACCACTCGTCTGAATCATTTAAATTATATTATAATTTCCTTTGATCATTTCAATGTAAATAAACACTTTGTACCTTGATATATTTAATATACTATTATTTTATATTACCCAGTAACACCGCTTATTACATTATATCATTAATGATAACAATATTTTATAAATATAAAGATATCTAATTGGTAACTGATAAACACACAAAAGGCCTTTGGTAAATAATCCAATAATAATAATAGTTTTGCAGGACTCAATATAAATTAATTAATTAACTTATTTTTGGATAATGACCTTCAGTGATTATCCTGGCATCTCGACTAAATCCTGAGAAAATACATAGCAAAATAAAATTTCATTTATAAAAAATAAGGTGAAATCTAAAAACATATATTAAAATAAAATAATAAGCACGAAAAAATAGAAATAAATAATTTATGACTGATAGCCGTTTATCTATGCTAAATCAGACCGTAACCAGTAAATATTTCCCCTCCTTGGATTTTATAGAGCCACAATCCCTGTTTTATCCCTTTTGGGATTTGGAAATCCACGACTCCGCAATGAAACTGTCGACGACAAGATAACGGGGCAATAGAAGGCTGTGAGTGCGCGGCAGTAAACTGAGAGGGCATTGTAGTCGGGTTGTAAACTCCTCCCGAGAGCGTTCATATTTTATAAAGGAGCGTCACGAAATAAGTTGAGCCATCTGGCCTTCTGTGGGGAGGAGGGCTTATCTTGCCAGGGTCGATTCTACCTCATCGGCAAGTGTTTCTGTTGGGAAATCATGGTCGTAATAATTGAAATTATTTGATTCATTTTAATTATTATAAACTTAACTATTTATAAAAACTTATGAAAGTTTTTTTATGTATATTGATATATCTATCACTATTTTTATCAATTATTCTTTTAAAGTCACATTGGATTGAAAGAGAAAATGTGTAAAAAAGGGGGAGGGAAGATAAGGATTGAAAAGGAAGAAAGAGACAGAAAAAAAAGGATGGATTAACAAAAAAAATTAGTAAAGTATAGAAAGAAGGAAAATAAACACACGAGGAAAAGATGGTTGGGAGGGGGGGTGCGGTCAGAATATAACACAAATAAGTTTAAATAACTTATTTAATAGTGCCAACGTTTCGGCCAGAATTTTTAACCTTCATCAGGGCTAAGAACAAAGATCAAGATGGCAACCAATGAATACAAAAAATTAAAAAAATACAATATAAATAGAATTACATAATGTAAATAATTGTGCAGAATGAAATTAATAAAAATAAAATCAAAAATACATGGTTTCATGTTTCAATGGTTGTCATAACACACACAGACACAGCCAAAGTTGTTTATATTAAAATAAAAAATGTTTGTATGTTCTTTACTGCACTAGTGGGTTCATTTATTATAGTCCAAAACATTAAGGAATAGACCCACAAATCATTCATTTCCTTATGTGGTCTTGGAACGAGTATTGGACCCGCTGGACCACTTGATATGCATTGACCCTTATCGCTCATGTGAAAAAATTTCCGGACCATGAATAACGTCGGAAACTATGAGAAAGGTCGTGTGAAAACTCGTGGACAAATTGATTTCCAACTGCCTCCGACTGAAGTTATGAAACATGCCCCGCTCAGTGCCGGTTATATTCGACGGGGGAGGCCTGGAGTCCCTGGAGAATTCCAGAACGGGACCGGAATTACAAAAAATAAAACGTTAGGTTAATTTTAATGGCGTGTGGCTTTGTTACCCCTCGTAGTCCGAATGAGAGTCTCTGTCGTTTCCTTTTTTTTTTTTTTTTTTTGTATATCTATATTTTTAATTTTTCGTTTTGCAGGAGAACACCGAAGGGTAGTACCAGTTCGTGGCAGAAACAACGGAATTAAACCTTTTTTTATAAAAACATTTTTCAAATAGTTCACTTCATTGATATAATGTATTTTTTTAATTATTTATTTACATAAAATCAGTGAATAAATCATTATTATTTATTTATTAAATAAATCAAAAATTAGTATCCAATTCTGTCTCAAAACTTTATTTTTCACTAGTCCAACGTTTCGGCCTTTCTAGCCATCTTCAAGGACATCTAAATATTTAACAGCTTATATTATATCTTCATTTTTAAACATTTACAACAACATCATTATTCAATATATAATATAGCACACCTTCAATACAAAACTTCCTAGAATAGGAATTGAAAATTAATGTGAGGAGGAGTTTTGTATTGAAGGTGTGTTATATTATATAGTGAATAATGATGTTGTTGTAAATGTTTAAAAATGAAGATATAATATAAGCTGTTAAATATTTAGATGTCCTTGAAGATGGCTAGAAAGGCCGAAACGTTGGACTAGTGAAAAATAAAGTGTTGAGACAGAATTGGATACTAATTTTTGATTTATTTAATAAATGATTACCTTGTCTCAAAAAATTTTGAAATAATATAATTATAATTTATTTTAATTAATTCTTATCCAGGTTTCAGTTAAAAAAATTAAAACACAATGATGCGTTAAATTATTTAAAAATTTGTTACACCCAACAATTCTGAGGCAGATTAGATACTGATACGAAGGACACAAAATTCCCGAAACGTCCAAAAAAAATGCATTAAGCACCACTGTAATATAATTTGAAATTTAATTAAAACGAATTAATCAATTAATAAAATAAAAAAAATAATTAGAATTTGAATAATAATAGTAGAATAGACAATGTGTCTTCCTCAACATCAACTCTGTTGGGGGTCTGGAGTGCAGTACTTTATAAGGAAGTACTGTTACGAGACCAATGGTTATGAAAGAAGGTGATTAGAACAGAATCACGTTCAACAGTCAAATCTTTACCCAATTAAGAGTAGCTACTTTAAGAAACTGGACCCCATAGAGCTGTCTCATGCCAACAGTGAAAAAGAAAATAATTATCTATAATAATTCAGGTGGATTCGGAACAGGGTTTTTGGAGTTAGTAGCACAGTGCCTTACCTCTGAGCTACCCAATCTATTTTCTTAACATATTCCATATAATATCATACAAAAATACTATACGTGGTTAAATATCGTCTGTCGGTGAATTTGTCTGTAGCATATCGATCCCTAATCCTATTGTCTTTATTTAGTTATAATTAAGCTCTTTTATTAAATATTGACTGACTGTAGTTTAAAGCATAATTCATTCATAAAAATAATTTATTTTTCTTCATTTATGGAGAGAAATGCTTTATTGACAGCATGCAAAGCTGGCCAAATGCGGTGGGTTGCTACAGCACACAGCATACTAATCTATATTAAAAGATAATATAAAATAAAATAATATAAATAGAATACATTGGTACAATATTTACAACACATTATAATATATTTATGGGCTCATTTTCAGTAAGCACCCAAATAGGAAAATAAAATAACAATAGGTAATTATGTTAACACCAAATAAATAGGTTAGAAACTAATTAATTAATTAATAAATGATAAAAAACGTATTATAATATCGACAAACTACTGACATGAATCCTTTTACAAGACTAAAAAGACGAGAAACTGCTAGTCGATTCCGACTATTACAACATTTACTTGACAAACGGTCTAAATTGCCAATCCATTACAAAAGACTGATCTACATGACTATTATAAGGCCTATCTGGACATACGGAGTTGAGCTTTGAGGCTCCACTAAACCATAAAATTCTTCCCGAACAAATCAAGTCATACATCAGGACCTCAATTTCCATATGTTGCCGATTTGGCCAGAAGCAGATACCATTCCTTCCATGATAAACTTCTCAAGCACCCAAATCCACTTGTTTCTAATCTGGCTTCTCCTTCATTACCTAATAATCCTCCTAGGCGTCTGAAAAGAAGATGGCCACGAGATCTTTTCCTCTATAAATGTTATTGGAGTTCTATCAGTGGGTAGATTCTCCACATGTTTGTATCATGTCTCTATGTCACCTACAGCAAATTTACTTGTTTTATTTATTTGTATACAGTTGTAAATAGCAATAAATAAGTTATTAAAAAAAAATAGAAAAATAATATCGATTTCATTTTTTTTTTTCTTCCAATATACATTCACCAAAATACTTTTTTAATATGACTTTAAAACATAACACCAACCTAATAAATGAGTTATTATTCTTACTATAACATAGTTAAGATAAATTTTAGCAACACTACAATCTAGCTAAAACAAAGTTCGGAAAGAAGTGGCTTACTACGTTGAAAGCTATCGGAATAGGAAAGCGCATCCCGGGTTTTAGGATGACTGAAGAAACAGAAAAAGAATTTTAAAAAAATATATAAGTGAGTTTTTCTTTCGAAGTTCAAATAAGGAGGAGTCCTGGCGAGTTATCCTATAGGTAATCGACTTATTCTAATTAGAGTGGGGACTTGCGGTTTCGTTCCGTGGGACCATCCAGAAATAAAAGTAAACCAGCCAGGGACGATATTGAACTATCGCCGCTGCAGTTGCAAGATTGCCAAAATGACGCCTTAGCTCCCTTGCATACAGCGGCATAGCAGGCACTGAAGCTGATATGGAAACTACTGCTGCAGAGATCGGTGTCTAATTTTGGCCCAATTCGCCATTCGGAGCCTGGATTACATTTGCGTACTGGGGAATGCAACTTGGCCGGTAGAAGGTTAAGATGAGACTGCATCACAGACAACCATAAATTAAATTGTTCCTGCAATAAAATAAATCTCATTACATACACAAATATCTGCAATTAGTGCCCTCAGTAATGAACCACGTCTATTTTAAAGTGATCAAATTCATTGGAATAAAAAACCATCGAAAATTAAAGCGAAAAAATATCTATAGAGAGAAATACTTTATTTATCTATGCTGCCTAAATACATTAGGTTGCTATCTCACACAGCATACTTATCAATCCGTAATCGGACATATATAAATTACACATACATGGTATAATCAGAAAAAAAAGAGTTACAATAATAGGATATAATAAACATTTTTTTTTTCCCTACAGTTTCCTTTTACAATACATTTCGGTCTGTACTACAAATACAAATGTTTCATTCATTCCTATTTTTCTTTCTCATTTCTGCTCCTCCAATTTCACCATTTCACAATTATTCAATTCACCCGATCAACAAATTCGCTCTCTGGAATTCACCCTCCTAGATCCTCTTCAGTGACCCGCTAAATAAATTCAATATTAGACGGTAATGTGATATCAGACCATCATTCATAGTCACAGCAGTAGATCAGTCTACCAAGAACAAAAATAATACTTTTTAAAGAAAAGATGGGATTCAATTTTTTATACAGTGATATAAATTTTTCATCAAAGAACATGGAAAATTCCTTAATTCTTTTATTTTAATTACGTAGTTTCTTCGGATGTTGCTCCAGATATACATAAACGCTTAGACCTCTTTTCTTTTTTTTTTTTAAACCTCTTTATTTTTTATATGGTTACAGAATACAGAATAATATAATGCAATACAATATACATATACAAATAACATTATATCTTTGTTTGCCGTATGGCATTATAAGATGAGCAAACATCGTCCGCTGAAAGCGGTTATACACTGGTGGCATGATAGCTGGGGGCTTACAAGAAATGGGGAGGAGCCATTTCGGCTTTCGAAATCACTTTTGAAATATTAGCTTAAAACGAGAAGAGGAAAATTTAAGATAGTTAAATTGGGCAATATTTATATAAGCCCCTGAAATTGGAAAACGGCATGAAGCCCTCCACTCCCGCCCACCATGGTAGCCTTACTTATCTGACATTTTATACAGAGAATTATAATGAGTAGGTTGGTCGATGTAAGACGTGTCACAATCTCACAAGAGGAGAGATCATAACACTAAAAAAAAGGCAATCCTTCCCCACCGTACCAACCCCGCTTGTCCCCGTAAGTCCCCCGAGGAGCGACAGTCTTATATCACGTTTGAAATATTAGCTTAAAAAGGGAAGATGAGACTTTAAGATAGTTTAATCGAGTAATATTTAAAAAGCGCCTGAAATTGAAGAAGAAAAAAATTAACGTGCCTTCAGTGACAGTACCTTGAATATCTGCATTAGCTGCTCTATAACGACTATAGTAAAAATTTGGCAATTTGGCTTCATTGAAGATAAAAAAAATAATTATATTAGTTCTGGCAATGGCTAGATAGAATGGTGCCCTCACTCACCCTCCACTGGCTTTTAATACTAGTGACATTGTTGAGAGAGAAGCACCATGATTTTGCGGAGTCCTGTTCTTTCCTCCACAAGTGGGGGGGGGGAAGAGCTCGGTACGGAGTTCACCAGGCTGGATATAAATATTTCATATAGGAATAATTGTGTCCAAGACGTTATTTTACTTACTGCTTAATTTTTTTTTAATTTATTTTCTTCTATTGGTTATTATTTAATTTTTATATTTGCAAACACGGTGTGAATGAGCTCTATGATCTCTATTATCATTGCCTATAAAAAATTCATATAGAAATAAAATAAATGCAAAATGAAATATTATTTCTTAGCAGCATTAACTTCACATAACAATCCATTGCTTAAAAATAAAAATAAAAACATGTATGCTTCAAACGGTTAAGTAGCATTAAATATTACTATTTAAACAATGGTATGTTTATATAATTAAATTGTATTCTGAGCATCATCCACCAATTACCTTCTAAAAAAGCTCCTGGCCA
>NW_027110118.1:451610-458169 GCF_000696795.3 Halyomorpha halys | reverse complement strand
GGCAAAATCCTAGAAAAACTCTTATTAAAACGCCTCCAATCCAATCCTTGACTCATATCATGTTATTCCTGACCAACAGTTTGGATTTAGAACATCTCATTCTAACATCTCGCACGGGAGTCTTCCTCGATGTTGTACAAGTGTTTGATCGAGTCTGGCATCCAAGTCTGCTCTATAAACTTCATAAATTCCTACCCCCTACACATTTCCTTATAATCCGCTCCTACCTCACTGATAGAACCTTTAAAGTAAATCATAACCTAGCCTACTCATATCTCTTTTCTCAGTCTGCCGGTGTTCCCCAAGGTAGTATCTTAGGTCCCATTCTTTATACGGTTTATACAGCTGACATTCCAACCCACCCTAACACAGTGCTAACAACATACGCTGACGACACATGTATACTTTCTGTTAACAATGACCCAACTAATGCATCACAAACACTACAGGCACACATGACATCTATTGAATAATGGTATGAAAACTGGAGAATCAAAATAAATCCTGACAAATCCCACCAGATCACCTTTACTCTCTCTTATCCTACAGTATACTTTCTAAATACTCTACTAACGCCTGTTGAACAGATTCGATACTTAGGACTCCATCTTGACAAGAGACTTACTTGGAATTCACACACAAGACTGAAACGACAAGAAACTGTTGGTAGATTCCGATTGCTGCAACACTTACTTGACAAACGCTCTAAACTTCCAATTCACTACAAAAAATTAGTATACACTACAATAATCAGACCAATTTGGGCATATGGAATTGAACTCTGGGGCTCTACCAAACCATCAAATTCCTCCCGCATCCAATCCTCACAATCCTAATTCCTACGTAAAATCCTTGATGCTCCTTATTACGTTACAAATAAAGTCATTCACAAAGACCTTAACATCCCATTCGTTGCAGAATTGGCCAAAGCAGATATGCGTCTTTTCATTCCAAACTCCTTAACCATCGTAACCCATTAATTCTTAATCTTTCATCCTTAACAATCACTGATAATCCTCCGAGGCGTCTGAAAAGAAGATGGCCACAGGACCTTCTAATTTAAATTAATGTTTGAAGTACCACTAATGGGTGGTTCCTTCCTAAGATTTTCAAGTGTATATGAAAAATACAACATATTTACTTATTGTATTACTTTTTACAGTTGTAAATTACATTAAATAAATAATTTTAAAAAAAATTGTATTCTAATACTGGGGTTTTAGTTTATTCTTTGTTATAAACAACATTTTATATAAATCTGTCCAGATGAAGTAGATAATGTATGAGCGATCTAGCCCAGACATGGCTACTAAATAATCCGCCTACACTACAACCATCATTCCTCTGACTGTACCGGATTGAATAGTACGACGTTGACAGATGGCAAGGAGTATATGGGAGCCTTACAAAGTAGCTATGAACGACTAGCGATTGATCAGTCGTTTCGCTCAGTCCACGGTTCTTATTCTGATGGAGAACCGATTTCGATTGATTCCATAATACATGCACGTATTTATTTATTTACACAACTATCCTTGTTACTCAGTTTACATGAATATTTAAAATCTGGTACGCGGATGGAACATTTTATATCCATGCATTGTTTATTACTAACAATAATAAAATATATAAATTTAAAAAAAAATAAAATTAAGAATAGCTGCTTAAAAAATATGCTCGTAAATTTTAATTATTCTATGAAAAATCTTATTCAAGAGACTTCCCGAGATGTGAAAACTATTATCAACAGCACAGTTTGAAAAAGATAACAAACCACCCTTTAGTACAAGAAAGAAAAAAATGAAGTTATTTCACCCCAATTTTTCATTAATTTAATGAAAACTATGTATAATAACTAGTAAAAATTGATGAGTGATAAAATGAGTATAGCTGGGGGAATAAAAATTGTGGTTGTTTCAAAACGTTAAAAAACATTAATTTTTCATTCGGAGCTCCATATCTTTAAAATTACAAAAATACTAGAAAACCTATGAGAATATTATTTAAAGCAGAGTAAATTTGCTGCAATATTAGCCCTAATAGAGCTATTTACGTTCAATATTTCTGGATATAGATTTTTAAAAAGCAACAGTTCATAAAAATGTTGTATGGAACGTACTGAAATATCAATAGTTAGTTAATTTATTTTGAGAAATCTATATCTCAGAAGATATAGAACATATAGATGTCTATTAGCACTCAAGTTAAATCTATTTTAATGTACTATAAAGTAGTTTATGGAATTTACCTTCATAAGAATACTACTTTTCATGATTTTTGCTAAAATAAGTTTGATTTATAGTTGTTCGGACAATAAGTTTGATTTATGAAAATCTTTATTTCAGAAACTATAGGACGTAAAGATGTCTTCCAGCACCCAAATTAAAGCTAGTTAAATTGACTGTAAATAGCTTATAATGTTTATCTTTGTAAGAATAGTAGTTTATATGATATCGACAAAATAAATTCGCAAAATCTTAATTTCGAGTTGTTCAGATAAAATGTTTGATTTTGGATAAATGATATCTCAAGACCCATAAGACGCATATGTCATGAAAACTACTACTCCTACGAAGATAAACTTTATAAACTGCTTTATAGTTCATTAAAATAGATTTAACTTGAGTGCTAATAGACATCTATATGTTACATATTTTCTGAGATATAGATTTCTCAAAATAAATTAACTAACTACTGATCTTCCAATACATTCTGTAAAACATTTTTATCAAATTTTACTTTTTTAAAAGCTATGAAAGCTCCTGAAATATTTAATGGAAACAACTCTATTAGAGCTTACATTTTAGAAAATTTACTCTTCTTTAAATGCTGTTCTCTTAGATTTTCTTGTGTTGTTGGTAGTTTTAAAGATATAGAGCTCCAAATAAAAATTAATTTATTCTACCGTTTTTAAACAGGCTCTATTTTTTTTATTCCCCTACATACGGAGTTGAGCTTTGGGGCTACTCTAAATCTTTGAACTCCTCTCATATTTAATCCTTACAAATCAAAATCCTTCATAAAATCCTCAATGCTCCTTACTTTGTCACAAATAACAAACAGATATAGCCCCCTAACACTCCAAACTCTCTAGTTTCTAACCTTGCTTAGCACTTCCAAACCTGATAATCCTTCGAAGCACTTGAAAAGATAGATAATTTCTAGTATAGAAATATGATAAGAGTACAACAATGGGTACATCTACATGGGTAGTTTCTCTACATGTATCACTCCATTTTTATCTTACATAAAATTTATTTTATGTGTTTTATGTAAATACGATTATGAATAGAAAAACATTTATTTGTTTCTTTAACTATAGAATTTCTGAAAAAGTGGAACAAGGTATAGACTTTTATTCTTTATTTTTTTTTTACCTTATTTTTATAGAGGTTTATTATCATCACGGAAAACTAAATTTCAAATCAAAAATATATGTACGTTCCAGGAATGAGGAGTGTAATGAAGAAAAGAATTAAGTACACTGAAAACTTATTACTTTTTTTAGAACAAGAATAAAACAAAGTATCTTTGAAGAATTCTCTCTACATCTTGAAACCGCTAACATCTACAACTGGAATTCCACCCACAGGTGTAACTCTTCTCGGGGTGTTACCTAACAGCCCCGACAGATGTCGCTAATGATTGTGTTCACTGCACTGTCACGAATAAAGGAACCGGTCTCAAATTAGGGCAGTCTTTTATTTAACCAACAGAGGAAAGTAAAGTAGATAATATTATGAAATAATTTACTTTCAGAGATGGGGTAATCAATTATGAGTTCTGGATAAAAATAGATGGTAGAATATGATAATATTATTAATAATACAATAAAATGTTAAATTCATTTTAGTTTGAATTAGAATGATATAAAATACAAACAAAATGTTGGTTTGAATAACTTCAATACATTTAAAAAATGACGTGGAACCAGCCTAAAAATTTAACACCATGCAGTTAAAGTAAGATCATCTCTTATTTGTGTTGAAAATTTCCAATAATAGCGGTATTCGCGATGTTGTGTTAAATGTTAAAAGTATAGGATTATGAGCAGCATAATTTAATGCCCGTGTTATATGTTGAATGCTTAGGAGCTTCTGGTGGATTTTTCTGGCAACTTGTTTTCTAACCTTGTAATCTTTGCGATATAATAAAATCCCCACCGGCTTAGTCATATCATATTTTCTCTACCTCACTTGTTCCTTGTTTCCTCCCCTATTTTTTTATTTTTTTTTTAGCATTACTTCATTATTACTTTTATACATTATTACAACGCATACCAAACGTGAACTACGAGAAACTAACCAATCAAAACGACAACAGACCAAATGGTGCGAAGCTCAGCTGATTAGTTGCGTGACGTTATTCTACATTTAGCAGACCTGTAAAAGGATTCTCAACCATGTTAAATGTTATATCGGTTTTAACATGATAAAAGAAAACAATTTTTCTCCATTTAACACACTTTATCATGTTCAAATAAAGATCATGAACACCCCTAATATAGAGTAGTGTTGAGGAAATGCTGGTACAAGAGCCCAAGAGGAGAAAAAATGCAGTTATCTCAGCCCAATTTTTTATTACTTTAATGAAAACTATGAATAATTACTAGTCAAAATTCATGAGTCTGCCAAGTGTAGGTGGGGGGAATAAAAAATGGCGGCTGCTTCAAAACCTTAATTTTTCATTCGAAGCTCTTTATATTAAAAAAAGTACCAACAACACTTCTATCTAAGTAAGAACTTTATTTAAAGAATAGTTAATTTGCTGAAATTTATTGCCTTTTTTTCTTACCGGCTTTTGTACTATGCGGAAGTCATTTGAAAATTGGCGGCATTTGAGCGTCATTCTTTTCTCTCTATTCTCTCTTATCTAATACATCGTTTCAAAAGAAAGGAAGGGAGGATGTTATTTCCACTATGTCAGCTACTTCTGTTTTAGAATGATCAAAGTCATTGGAATAAAAAAATTCATCAAAAATTTATGCGGAAAAAATATAAATACGATACTTTTTTGGGAAATTATAAGATTCAATTTTTTATACGGTGATAGACATTTCATCATTTTATTCTTTTATTTTAATTTAGTTTCTTCCGACGTTTTGGGGCACTCCTGATATTGCTCAAAATGTACTATAAAAATATAACAACCTTACTTGATTACTGTAAAATAAAAAATCAATGAAATGAAATTAAAACGTACCTTAAGAGACAGAAGCATAAATATCAGTAGTAGCTTCATTATGTATCTAGAGTACTGTTGTGACAGTTATAGTATGACATTAAAGACAATAGTAAAAATTATACACTCTACATTCCTCTTCATCCTAAGCCCTAGCGCATTCCCTGCCTAACATTACCCATCTCTACAATCCTCTCAGAAGGGTTGATAGTGACAGTGGCCCAGAGACCTATTCTAAATAATTACAATAGTGACCCGTTAAGCAAATTCACTATTATACAGCAATGTGAGATCAAACCAGAGAAATAATAGTTACAGCAGTAGATATTTTTTTCTAAAATCAGTTTCATTTTTTAAAATTTTTCATTTTATTAGAATTAAATTTATATATTTATAAATATGGTGTATGAGCTTTATGTTCCCTATTGTCTATAAATATAAGACAGAATGTAATATTAAACCACGAAAAAAATACATTGTATCCCTAGAGCCGTTCACACGTTGTGAACAACTAATGTAATTAATTTAGCGATAGCTAGCGAGTGAAAGTTGTTATTAGTGTTGTATCCTTTATCCTCTTTTATAATTCATAAATGAAATCGATAAAGAAGGGCCGATAAAAGCTGTAACGACTGCTATTAATTTAAACTGTCAGTTTAGAGGATAGAAAGAGGAGAGGAAGGGCTGATGTGAATACGGCATGTGATTGGGTTAATTTTCGATAAAAGCCGAAGGCACAAAGGACTGGAGGCACAAAGAGGTCGGACAATGAGGATCTTCCAGGGAGGTTCTACCCGCTCCGATCCCATACCATAACGTTTGTTCTGTCTCATTTTGCTCATATTTGACTCAGCTTTATTCTGTAAATAGCTTTGTTTTGTTGTAGGCAACTCAATGGGAAATATTTATTTTATATTCCACAGATGGTTGTAGAAATCCCCGTAGTGTTGTGTAAAAGCTGAAGATAGTTTTGAACTTCTGACTTATACTAATTTAACCGCCCATCCCTACAGCCCGCCTAGAAGGTTGAAACGGCAGTGGCCAAGAGACTTATTAAAATAAAAATGGACAATTGGAGTTCTGGCAATGGTCAGATTCTCCACTCAAGTTGAGTGTTTGTGGCTTTAGCGCACTTGCTCAGCCTCCATTGGCTCATTACCAGTGATGCGGCGAGAGGGATGCGCTGGGATCTTTTGAGCTCTGCTCTACCCCTCACACGTGGGGGATAGAGTGGGCTCAGGGATCCTCAGGTTGATTGTGTAAATATTACATTTATTATTTTATCATTATGTTATTTTATTTATTTATTTTTCATACAGGTAGTTTGATTATGTTCATTTTGTCTATTCTTTTGTTTGTATATATTTTAAGAGAGCTT
>NW_027110118.1:446207-451518 GCF_000696795.3 Halyomorpha halys | reverse complement strand
CCACAACTGTGTGGCAGATTGTAATATCTATCAATAAATAAATCTATCAATTAAAAAAAAAAATTATCCACTCAATAGATAACTCATTTAATCTATTCTCAAACAGAAATTCCAAAGAGTAAAGTATGAGCTCAAAAGAAACAGCTGATAGTTGTTCCTTAATCAGGGAGAAGTGTAGTCTTGAGCATTCTGCTCATTCTGGGAAATAACTGCCAATGTTTTCTAGTATTTCATATGTTTTTGTTGTTGCCTGGGGCTTTAGGGCGTAAAACCCTGAGCTCATCAACGCCCATGTTTCGCGTTTATGTATATATATATATATATATTTCATTTATATTTATAATTCTATTTCACTTAATTTTTCTCTTTAAATAATTACGAAAAAAAATTTAAATAGTTACTTCTTTTGGTATTTTTTATTACGTATAACCGATTTTCTGGTTTAAATCTTATTCAAAAGGCCATTCCTTTTTTAAGAAAACTAAAACCATTTGCACGTTCTTCTGGTCATCATTCAGAGCATCCGATACACTCGGTCCTACTTCCAATCTTCTCATCTATTTTGTTTATACTTTTGTCTGCCTTTTGCTTACTCTTTGATACTGTCTTTGCCACTTGTTTATTATATTCCCTCTTTTACCTTACCACCAATACTCAATTTAGTTTTTCTCAGACGTCCTCGCACGGTAAGAATGAGAATTTCTCTCACCAGTACACTCTTAACGTTACATCTTGAGCGATTTACTCATCTATACACCTCCTGCGTTTCATTTTTTAAATCATGAACCAAGTCAAGGAGATCTAAGATATTTAACGAAATTTTGATCCTTCAGTCCCAGATGGAAGAGCTACAATTGAACTAAAAGTAATCCTAAATAGTTTATTGATCATCACATCCAATTATATAAGAAAAAACAGTACAAATCGTCTACGATGAGATAAATGCTCACGAGACACCTCTTAGGTGAAAAAACAGTAGAGCACTCCTGCCTGGTTAACATTCTGTATTATCGAAAAACTTCGTACTAGCAAAGGCATGTAGTATGCTTATATACAAACTTTATATTACATTACATTAAGAACAATAACACACCGCACAAACAAAACAAGAAATCTAAAAATTATTGTTAATTTACCACCTAAATTATTTTATGTTCTCTGGATTATCTTAAAATTTATGGATAGTAATTTATTTATATATTATTTTATTTATTTATTTTTCATACAGATAGTTTGATTATGTTCATTTTGTCTATTCTTTTGTTTGTATATATTTTAAGAGTTTTTTTTTTTTTTTAATTTTATTTTAGTATGTATTAGATCATTCATCACTATTACCTATTGCCCACAACTGTGTGGCAGATTGTAATATCTATCAATAAATACATTTTTGAAATAAAATAAAATTTATTTATAAAAGAAAAAATAAATCTAAAAATGATAGAAAAAAAAAATTATCGAGCCATCCTATAATAGATTTGGTAAACGTATTTGAAATAGCAACAATACAAAACCGGCAAAGTAGGCCCTGTTAGCAGTTAAGAGGTAATAATCCACCTCACCCTGTTTCCAGGATATCCATGTTGATACATCCGGAATCATACAGTGCATCCATCTTCCAGAAGATGAGGCATTCCAGCGTCTCTGGTATCTTTCAACAGTACCAATTCTCTCTCCATATCGTCCAGTCAGCTATCAAAAGATCTATCGGAGGCATATCTGTGATGATGCACACAGCATCGTAGGATACAGTGGGGAAAGCTGGAACGACATTAAGACAACTTCGAGACACACCATCAGCCTTACGGAGGTGGGACTGCACCTGGCAGGCTTCCACCCAGACTAATGCTGCGCACAAAAGCGTGAAACTGGCTACAGTAGCCAGAAGCTCTCTGATTCTCTCTTGGTCCTCCAATAGGTGGCACAATCTTAGCCAATTCATTAGTCACTTGCGGTGCTCTGTTGCTAAATTTATGTAATTGTTCATCAAACCAAATTCTGGTATCAATCTGCACCCCGAAATATCTAATAGGTGGCTTGGATAAGTTATCTAACTCTCCTTCGGTCCGACTGATAATGTCCCTCACAGGTTTTCAACACTTAATAGTCCGCAAGCTGGAGGCCAACTACTGAAAGCCATTGTGTATGTCGGAGTTGTTTGGTCTTAGGTGGTTCTCCAGCCTGATATACTCTTTACAGAAGGCCCACGACAAGGCGTATTCATTATAAGTTAGGAACGGCCGTGCCAGAGGATGAGCCCTGGACACTGACGCAGGTAGAGGAGTTCTAGGTGAGAGAGTCTGATGCAGAGTATCAGTTCTAGTTGCCGAGATGAAGCGGACGGACTAGAACTGTCATGATAGGAGCCAGCTTACTAGTTACCGAGATGAAGCGGACGGACCAGTAAGCTGATAAGGCTAGGTGCAGCTCTAGTTGCCGAGATGAAGCGGACGGACTAGAGCCGGGGAGAGACGGGAAATTACACTGGTTGCCGAGAAGAAGCGGACGGACTAAGATTGGCGGAGAAAAGGAGGGGAGATTGGCCATCGTCTTAGGTGTGCGTACAGAAATTATTAATATACAAAAATGACAATGTGTTTTTACAAAATAATGCAATATGTAAATTTGGGAGCTTCAGTGAGGCTCGAGGTGTGTGCTCTGGTGAGTTGTGATCGCACCGCTTGCTCCCTCTCGCTACATATATATTTGTGTCTAGACTAGCTCAAAAATGTAAAGTAGCACGAAATTGATATTACGTATTTAGAACAGGTGTATACCTAGTATGTGATTTTTTCAAACATTTTTATTTTTTTATATTTTTATATTTCAGAAGCAACAATTGTTTTTTTATAAAACCTTAAACTCGTTTCAAACTATCAATAATATATTATTTGTATTCCATAAGAAAAAATTGAATAGCTAATATATGATAATCAACAAATAAATACAGAGGAAAGGGGTATGATATACGATAAAAAAATATTTCGAAAAATACATATTTTTTTTCTCTACTTATAAGACAAAAATCCTTGAAACACTTGTCGAATTGGATTAATTATTTTATATATATACTTTTTTTTTTAAAGTTGTAAATATAAGTGAAGGAAGGAAGGAAAGTGTTTTGTGAAAAAAGTTTTAAATCTAAGATATAATTTTTTTAGAAAAAGTTATATGTGACAAGGGCAATTTTAAGATTTTTTTTTTAAAATATTTATTTATTGCTATTTACAACTATGCATTATAATACATTTAGTAAATCTGATCTAAGTTAAATTGGAGTGTTACAGACGTGTAGAAAAACTACCCATTGGTAGAACTCTAATGAAATTTTACATTAGCTGGTCTCGTGGCCACCTTCTTTTCTGGCGCCTCGGAGCACTGTCAGGAATGGAAGAGGATGCAAGATTAGAAACTAGGGGGTTTGAGTGGTTAGGAAGTTTATAATGGAAGGAGTGATATCTGGTTCGGGCTATTTTAAGATTTAAAAAAAAAAATGACATCACTATTCAAGGTAGAATCCTTGAGAATGGCCTGAGGGCCGCAACATTGAAGAAATTTTAAAGAATAAAAGTTAAGGAAAAAAAGGATCAAAATTGCTTTAAATTAAGAATATACTTGTCGAAAATGTTTGGACCTAGTGTCACCGAAAAAAATTTTCATTGAATTCGGTTATTCCTCGTCAACCTCATATTAGTAAAAAATCCAAGACGATCGATTCACAAGGAAATCACTCTCTTCTTGTACGAAAAGGAAAACATAGCAAATCGATTAACGATCCGACAGTCTGCTACGAATCTATTATAGCCGCATGAGGATCAAAGGTACTTCCGCTTGGGTCTCCAGCGAGGTACAGTCAATACCGAGGAGCCAATGGTTATTGCGGTCACAAATATGGTTTAATTGGAATAGCTTTGTACTCTGGAATTCCCATCTATCCCAACCTCACTCCAATTCATCCTAAGGGATTTTATGAATTGATAAACTTTGATTGTAATAATAACTACTAGGGAACATTAATTCACGATGTGAACCTTTCTTCTCCCCCAACTGAAAAAATACAAAAATCCTAAAGGAAGGTGTGACAATCCCAGGTAGCAAATAAATGATCATGCTCCTGTGGACTTTGAGCTTGTGCAGCCCCGACACTTTCGGACCCTTCATAACATCAGTCATTCTTCAAGACCGTTTTTGAAAGATTGCTTGTTAAAACATAGTCTAGAAAACCGATGCACAAAACAGCTAATGAAACATACATCAATAATTTTTGTAAGATTGCTGATTGACCGAAGGTAATAATTAATGAAAGATAGTCCTACAGCGGTAAAAAAAAAAAAAAAAAAAAACTCAAATGGGAATTTTAACTATTTAATTGAGCTAACGTTTCGCCCCACAGTCATCAGGGCTAAAAAAGATAGAAACACATAAATGATATAAACATAAGTAAAAAAGTAACTGAATATAATTATTATGAAGTAAATTATAATAATATATGCTTGTAAACAATAATATATATTTTTAAAAATATATTTATTGAATTTTCAACTGTACATTATAATACATTCAGTAAATTTGATCTCAGTTATAACAGGCGTGTAGAAAACTACTCATTGGTAGCATTCTAATGACGTTTTTACACTAACTGGTCTCGTGGCCATCTTCTTTTTAGGCGCCTCGGAGGATTGTCGGAAATTGAAGAGGATGCAAGGTTAGAAACTAGTGAGTTTGGGTGGTTAGGGAGCTTATAATGAAGGAATGATATCTGGTTCGGGCTAGATCAGTTACATAGGGAACATTAAGGTCTATATGTATGATTTTATTAGTGACAAAGTAAGGAGCATTGAGGATTTTACGAAGGATTTTGGATTGTGAGGATTGGATAAGAGAGGAATTCGAAGGTTTAGTGGAGCCTCAAAGCTCAACTCCATATGTCCAGTTTGGCCTTATTACAGTCATGTAGATCAGTCTTTTGTAATGATTTGGAAGTTTAGACCGTTTGTCTAGTAAGTGCTGTAATAGTAGAAATCGACGTGCAGTTTCCTGGTAAACAATGAATGAAAACGGAAACAATAACAGATAAAAAGAAGAAATATTAAAGAAAGTACAAAGTAAGAGATGTGAAAAGGGGGATAAGAATAAAGCGAGAAAACGAATGAGACAGAAAACGTACCTCTTAAAGAAAATTCAGAACTGAATGAACCGTTTTGGATTGACAGTTTAAGTACCAGGTCATTCAAAAAGTCCTGTCGTTTTTTTGGGGGAAATTATAAATAAATAAATATTTTCAAATAATCACCTTTATTCATCAAAATAT
>NW_027110118.1:431321-445247 GCF_000696795.3 Halyomorpha halys | reverse complement strand
GTTGGATGGTGACTGCATTAAATTAATCCTCCTTAGCCTCCTATTCATAAAGTATAAACATTTGTGTTTACATGGATAAAAGTTGTATTGAACGGAATTAATTAGCAATCACTCTATAATCAAAATAAACAACGAACAAATGAAAAACGACAGGACTTTTTGAATGCCCTGGTACAATCCTCGCTCCTCCCAATAGATCCTAACAAAACTTCACTCTAGCTCTCACTTTTGTCTAAGAGGTACGTTTTCGGTCTCGTTCGTTTTCTCCCTTTATTCTTATCCCCCTTGTTACATCTCTTAGTTTGTACTTTCTTTAATATTTCTTCTTTTTATCTGTTATTGTTTCCATTTTCATTTATTGACTATAATCCTTCATTATTCTTATTTAATTTTTATGTTTCATTATATACTCTTTTAATTATTCAGTTACTTTTTTTTCTTATGTTTACATCTTTTATGTGTTTTTATTATTTTTAGCCCTGATGACCGAGGTCTCAATATAAAAAGTTTATTCACTATTTGAGCATTTCTTTGACCGCACCCGGACTATCTTACATTTATTACCAACAATTTTCGTTTTATTTTAAAATATTTATAATTACAATATAGTTTTTCATAAATCAAACGTTTTCACCGAACAACTATACATCATCATCATGTTAATTTATTTTGGCACTTATCATGAAAATTACAACTCAAACAAAAATAATCGTGATAAACTACTAAAATGTAGTTTCTTGTCGTTTCAGTCTTGTATGTGGATTCCAAGTAAGTCTCTTGCCAAGAAGGAGTGCTAAGTATCGAATCTGTTCAACAGGCGTTAGTGGAGTATTTAGAAAGGATACTGTAGGACAGTCCACTTCCAGTAAAATCAAGAACAATTATTTTTTATTAAAACTCATTCACTACAGATTTTGATTCATCTCAGGCTGCGGTGATTGGACAAACATTAAACAGCCGTCATTTTTCATCCCCCTAACTATAGCTAGCAGACTCTCAATTTCGACTGATAATTATACTTAAATTCTGTTAAAGTAATCAAACATTCAAATGAAATAACTGAATTTTGTTTCCATCGGGCTCTTGGGCTAATATTAAAGATATCCTCATCTATTATATCTCTGTTTCCAGGTGGCATGGATCCACATCGACCGGCAGATGATCCTCACCATCCACAGGCACGTGATCGCTAGAGTCTCGAGGTTCAGCGTCTCCCACGACAATCAGAAGACGTGGCTCCTCAACGTGAACCAGGTGCAGCAAGAGGACAGGGGATACTACATGTGCCAAGTCAACACCAATCCCATGATCAGCCAAGTCGGATATCTCCAAGTTGTTGGTAAGTCCTAAGGAATGTCAACTAGTACTGTCAAAGATTTTTACTGCATTCAATTTATTTCGTTCTTTAACCATTTCCACTGCAATTCGAATTTTGAAGAAATGTTTTTAATAAAAAATTTACATTGAACAGAGTGACTAAGTCTTAAATTTTCACAAGAGAAACTTTTATGATTGCTATTGAATCTAGTTGACTTTTCGACCATATGTTTTTTTGTAATTAAAACTGCTGTTAACAGGCCCATGACATTTTTTGGGGGGGGCGGGGGGAGGTCTGGATTCATTTATTTTTGAGTCAAGAGATGAATATAATTTTTAGAACTTGAGCCGATTTTTTGGGAGGCTCGGAGTGGATACAATTTTAAGGTCTTGGTAAATTTGTTTTTCGGAGCCCGGATTAGATTTATATTTTATATTTTTTGTAATAAGTCAGAAGTATGTAGGACGAAAAGTTTAAGCCTGTTCTGATTTTAAAAATATTAATATTTTTATACTGTTTCTATGACTATTTTTTGTAATTATTTTAACTGCAAGCTTAAAAGTCACCTCTTATTAATTTTTAAAAAAATACATAAATTCGAAATGATTCCCAAATATTGAGATATTAATAAAAAATGGATTTATGGATAAAATGTTTGTAGTTTATATCTGGTTTTAAATAATTCAGTCAAAAGTAGGTATATATATATATGACAGTTAAACGTAGTAGTTAGTCCACTGACATTAGTTGTACTATCAACTTGAGATGTGAGATGCATACTTTGTTTATACACTATGTATTATTCAGTATCAGGTAATTCGAGCGAGGTATGGTTGGATAAGTAATATATATCTTCAAAACTATTATTTATTTTTAAACTCACTTATTAGGTTTTCGAGATATAGAGCATATGAAGAAAATGATTTCCCAGACTCAACTTTGGATAGCAGCGTTAAGTACATGATTTACCTAAAAAAATCGAATTTCCAACACTTTTTCAAGAAAGATCATTACTCCTTTTTTTTGTAATAATTTATTTATTATTATTTACAACTGTGTACATATATACACATCAAGTAAATTTTTTGTAAGTGATATTATGACATGATACAAACATGTGGAGACTCTACCCATTGATGATTGAACTCCAAAAACATTCCTATAGGAGAATATCTCCAGGCCATCTTCTTTTCAGACGCCTAGGAGGATTGATTATTAGGTAGTGAAGGAGAAGCCAGGTTAGAAACAAGTGGATTTGGATGGTTGAGAAGTTTATCATGGAAGGATTGGTACCTGGTTCTGGTCAAATCGGCAACATATGGGACATTTATGTCCTGATGGATGATTTGTTACTAACTTAAAATGAAATTTTGTATATATTTATATATAGTTGACCGTAAAAATTGATATATAGGAAGATGGTCAGGGTTGCGGTCAAAGGAGAAACAAAAATAGTTTACAACTGTTTATTATCCGACGTTTCGCTCCACTTTGTAGGGCTTCATCAGGGCTATTCAAAGCAAGCACTGTTCACCCGTTGGCTTTGAACAGCCCTGATGAAGCCCTACAAAGTGGGGCGAAACGTCGGATAATAAACAGTTGTAAACTATTTTTGTTTCTCCTTTGACCGCAACCCTGACCATCTTCCTATATATTAAAATGGAATTTAATTTTTTTAGGAACTACAATGTATAAGTTGTACTATTTGATCCTAAACATAAAAAAGTTGTTGTTATAAAGCTGCACAGTATGGGTGATAATTTGATTTCAATTTTTCACTCTAGTGTTTTTTTAGGTTTTTTTTTTGACCAGAAAAATGTATCATAAAATAATAATATGACTTACTTTTTGCTAATATATCAATAGCTTGGTTAGTACACATCGTATTGAAATACAGATATATCGGTTCATCTACCTACGTAAAAAATAATAACAATAATTATTTAATGGGGAAAAAAACTTATGACTTTTGATCAATATGAAATATGTCTGAAACTATTTCTTGAAAGTATTGTCTTCTACAATCGCATAGTCCATGGTACACAGAATTCCACCCCCAGCGATCGGCGATCAACCCAAATTGGCCTCGACATTGACTTGTTGGTCATCCACGCTCCAGAACAAGGTCGTCCAACTTACGGCCCACGGAGGCTTATTAGCCAAAAAGAAAATTACTTTGAAACGTCATCCTTTTGAAAAAGATTTTATTATTTAATATAAACAAAATTATACCAAATATGATGGTTTATAAGTTAGTTTAAATTATGCATTGATTTATATTTCTCACGTTGACCGTTGTAGCGCTACGATGTATAAGATCTTTCATCCTTAACAATCCCTGATAATCCTCCCAGGCGTCTGAAAAGAAGATGGCCACGGGACCTTCTAATTTAAATTAATGTTTGAAGTACCACCAATGGGTGGTTCCTTCCCAAGATTTTCAAGTGTATATGGAAACATACAACATATTTACTTATTGTATTATTTTGTACAGTTGTAAATTACATTAAATAAATAAATTTTAAAAAAATGTATAAGGTAGATTGGTTCGTTTTAATAAGAAAGTAAACCTCTGTATTTCTCGATAAATATGCGTCATCTGAACTTTCAATAAGAAGTTAGGATATTCTGTATCATTAATTCAGTTAGCTTTGTTAACAGATTTGACCAATCTTGAATTTTTATTAACTTTGAACTCGAGTCTGTAAGAAAAAAACAAACGATATCAGATTTGGCTGGCATCATCCATGGGTTTCGTAATAAGCTAACCGTGTTCAAAAACACTTTGGAAAAAATCTAGCTGTTAGCTGAAGAAATCAAAGATAACGGGTTTTCAAGCTGCAGTTCTCAAATCCAAGAAATAATTGATAAATTCAATGCCAAGGTCAAGAGTTCATGCCAGAGTTCAGAGTTGAGGAAATTAAAAGTCCCAAAACTAGTCTGCTGCTTTATAATAAGAACTACGATCGAAGACCAACCACCTGAACTAGGTGACATTTTGCTGCCTAAAGAGAAATTCTCAATCTCTTGATTTTGTTTTTAATTTATTCATTGACAACCTAATGCATATGTTCAACTGTACATAAAATATAACAAGTAAATTTGAAGAAAGAATACAATGTTATGATTCAGGCATGCAGAGAAAGCACCCATTAGTAGCACTCCAAAAATAGTTTTAAAATATAAGATAATGCCATCATCTTTTCAGACGCCTCGGATGATTGCCAGGAATGAAAGAGGAAGCAGGGTTAGAAACTAATTTGTTTGAGTGGTTAGATAAGTTTAAAATGGAAGGATTGATATCTAGTTTGGGCTAGATCGGTTACATATGGAACATTAGGGTCTTTATGCATGATTTTACTTGTGACAAAGTAAGGAGCATTGAGGATTTTACTTTTTTATAAGGATTGGATACGAGAGGAATTCGAAGTTTAAGTAGAGCCCCAAAGTTCAACTTCGTGTGTTCAGATAGGCTTTATTATTGTCATGTAGATCAGTCTTTTTTAATGAATTGGAAGTTTGGACCGTTTGTATAGTAAGTGCTGTAACAGTCGGAATCGACGTGCAGTTTCCTGTATTTTCAGTCTCCTGTGAGAATTCCCAGTTAGTTGTTTGTCCAGATGTAGTCCAAGGTAGCGGATCTGTTCGACAGGGGTAAGGGCAACATTATTAAAGGATACTGAAGGGCAGGTGGTTGGTTGGGATATTAGCTGTATAGACTGTGTACAGGATGGGACTAAGGATACTACCTTGAGGAGCACCAGCGGACTGTGAATAGAGGGATGAATAGGAACCATTGTGATTTATTTTGAATAATCTATCAGTGAGAAAGACAGAAGATAGGAAGAATTTACGGAGTTTATTTCACAGTCCCGGGTGCCAAATTTTATCAAAAGCTCTTCAAATTTAGAACTAAAAGAGTCAACAATGTTCAGAAATTCCCACCTATATGAAAGGATGTTTTCGCCGATGTAGATTATAAAAAATCAAAATAGAAATAAACTTTCATCACACGAGGGGCTAAAATAGAATTGTGTGAATATTCGTTCCTTGGTGGACCACAAAGTTCACACTAAACATATATTTTCATTATTATTGTAATGTTTGTAAATAAATAAATATTTTTTATTTATATTTTCCTTATTTATGTATCACAGAAACTTGACCACTATAAAGAAATATTACAACTTTTGGTTTTATTAATAACTTTACATTACATACAAATCTCATTGATAGTTTGAAGTTTAAAATATAAAGTATACTATTATATAGCCCGAAACTTCGTCCAGGATTTTTATTTTGGTCCTGGGGCAAGTTAAACAACCCTTCGATAGACAGTAAAAAAATATACATGCTGACAAACATATAGTACAGAAGGGAGTATAACATGTTTGTATGACGAGGGAAAATATGATAGGTTGCTAGTGTGTGTGCTCAAGTAGTCCCTATCCAATCTGTTCCCTAAGGGCCCTCTTTCAGTCCTGTACTACGGTCATTTAACAGTTTTCATGTCCTAGAAATAACAAAGGGATAATACAAAGAGAATAGTTACCTCAAAAGGATAATATGAAAATGTCCTGCACATTACATTTGTACTGGATTGTTTTGCTTAATGTTGTGTATGAAGGTTGGAATAACAGAGGTTTGTTCTTATTGTTATAACTCCAGCGCTATGCTAATACATCAGTGGTTCCAACATATATATTTATATATTTTAAATAAATAATTATGAATTATGAGCTATATTTTGTTTCATTCATTTATATATGAGTTTTCTATAAACGGAAGCCCTCATACAAAGAGAGTTGGCACCAATTATGATAAACAAGTATACAAAAGATAATATAATTTGATAATAAAACTTAGAGATAGAAATTTTTAAAAAAATAATAATAATTAAAGAAATAATATAAATTTTCAATGAAGAATAAGTAAATAAATAGCAGTAACATATGATAAGTATACATTTGAAAGTTTGGTAGAAGTATGTTAAAATTTATCTAGTACGGTCCAGGCTGCATTAGAATTTCACACCACAGGACTATTAGAACAAAAGCCCAAGAAGAGAAAAAGTCAGTTATTCCAACCCAATTTTTGATTATTTCAAGGAAAACTATGTATAATTACTAGTCAAAATGTATTAGGCTGTGAACTATACTTTTGTAGGACAAAAATAGCAGCTATTTCCAAACGTTAAGAAAAAAAAAAATCTATTCATTCAACACTGAAAATCTAAGAAAATGTAATTTAAAGAACAGTAAATTTGCTAAAACGCGAGCCCTAAAAAGCTATTTACGTTCAATAGTTCCCGAGATATAATTTATTTTTAAAAAAATGCACTGAAAAATCAGTAGTTAGTGAATTTATTTAAAAAAAATCTATATCTGGTTCCTAAGATATATGTTAAGATAAGATGCATAGATTGAAAAGTAGATTATGACGTTTATCTTCGTAGGAACAGTATTTGTTATGATATTTGACAAACTAAACTTTTTAAAGTTTAATGGACTATAAAGAAGTTTATGACCTTTACCTTTATAGAAATAGTAGTTTTCATGATATTTACTAAAATAAATTGATTTATAGTTGTTAGGACAATAAGTTTGATTTATGAAAAAATTCATTTCAGAAAACCTTGGACGTACAAATGTCTGCCAGCGCTCAAATTAAAGCTAGTTAAATTTACTACAGAATAGTTAATTATGTTTATCTTTGTAGGAGTAGTAGTTTTTATGATATTTGACGAAATAAACTCACAAAATGTTAATTTCTAGTTGTTCGTATAAAATGTTTGATTATTTAAAAAATATATCTCTGGAACCATAAGATGTACATTTGTCTGCCAGCATTCACAATAAAGTTAATTTAATTAACTATAAACTAGTTTATGACACTTATCTTCGTAGGGGTAGTAGTTTTTGTGAAATTCACATATGAATATAAATTTGGAAAATTTGTCCGAACAACTATAAATCAATTTATTTTAGGAAATTTCATGTAAACTAATACTTCTACGAAGATAAACATCATATACTTTATTATTCATCAAACTAGCTTTAATTTGAGTTCTAATAGACATCTGTACGTCAAATGGTTTTTGAGATATAAATTTTTCAAAATAAATTCCCTAACTACTGATCTTTCAGTACGTCCCATAAAACATTTTTCCAAAACATTTCTTTTTAAAAAGCTATATCTCAATAAATATTTAACGTAAATAAATCTATTAGGGCTCATATTTTAGTAAATTTACAATTCTTTAAATGTCGTTCTCTTAGGTTTTCTTGTGTTGATACTACTTTTTAAAATATAGAGCTTAATTTAATTAACTATTAAAAAAGTTGTTGGCACGTATCTTCGTAAAGGTTGAAGTTTTTATGACATTCGCATATAAATATAACTTTTGCACTTAAAAGTTTATCCTAACTGCTATAAATCAATTCATTTGAGCATGTATCATAAAAACTACTACTCCTGCGAAGATAAACGTCATGAACTACTTTATAGTTCATTAAACTAGCTTTAATTAGAGTTCTCATAGACATCTATCTGTCGAATATTTGAAATATAGATTTCTCAATATAAATTCACAAAGTTTTGATATTTTAGTGCATTTCTTTATGAAACATTACTATTTAAAAAGCTATTGATCGTAAATAGCTCTGTTTTTTCTCATATTTGTGAAAATTTAGACTTCTTTAAATGATGTTCTCTCATGGTTTCTAGTTTTATAGGTTGTTTTAAAGATATAGAGCTCCGAATAAAAAAAAAAACGTTTTTTTTTTACATTATTCCACCATTTTGTATTGCACCATTTTATATTAAGGTATAGTTAGACTTGGCAGACTCATCAATTTCGCCTGCTAAGTATACATATTTTTCATTAAAATAATCAAAAATTGGGGTAAATTAACTAACTTTATTCTCCTGCTGGGCTCTTTTTCGATTACTTATGAAAAATATCTTTATAGAGAAGCAACTAATACTTAATTAATTTTGTATGAAGTAGTTTATTGTACAATTATTAATAATTAATGACATCAATATATTAATGATATTATGGATTAAAGGCGGACTGTCATCTCTGGAAGGAATATCTGGAACTGGAATCCATAGAAGGGGCAAAAGACAACACCTGTATAACCCGAAGGGCTTGATGGTCATATCCTTCGCAGCGCCCTTTGATGTGTCTGTGGTCCAGAGCGAGCCTATTTTTGTTAATTATATTTGACAAAAAAACACAAAATTATATTTTTATTTTGCTAAGAAAATTCATATTTTTGTGTTTATCAAGGTAGTATTTACGAAAATAAATTCTGGTCCTGCCAAGAACACAACAGTTCTACAGGAAGACAGTACAGGAAGACGTCATGTAATATGAAAGCTAATAGTATTAGTTCATAATACTAGTGTGGTAATGGCATTAATACTTATTTTTTTCATGATAGAGATGACTATTAGTGATATTACAGAAGTTAAAAAGTACTAAAGTACAAGTTACTATTATAGGGCCGCCCATAGCTCAGTGGTTAAGACACAGTTTTACCAATTTGATATTTATTGGCGGTGCCGGTTCGAATCCGGCCTGGGACGTTGACTTTTTTCATTGAGTGGCGGTCCCACAAACTGAAGAACTTTGACCTCCAACCATGGTTAGGGAGTATAGGACTCCAATGGGAGTCTTGGCCGAAAAAAAAAAAAAGAAAAAAAAAAGTTACTATTGTACAAGTCAGTGTAATTGTATTAAGTTAAATTGACAAGGCTAATAGTATTAGTTTGTACTTTATTATAGGACCCCGTTTCATAATAAAGTACAAAGGGACAAAGGTTGTCTCGGATTTTCCCGTTTGAATCGAATAACTGCTTTTCCATTTCCCCCCTTTAATTGTTCATAAGCTTTTATTGTAGGAAGATGGTCCTGATGGCGGGAGATAAAAATATCAAAATAGTGAAAGAAAACTATTTATGCTTTACCAACGTTTCGCCCCACTTTGAAGGGCTTCGTTAACGCTGTCAGATTGAAAAAAAATATCTGTTAATTGTTAATTGACCGCCACCCGGACTATCTTCCTACAATTTACTTCATACGGTCAATTATTTTCTTCCTATAAAATTTTATTGTATTTATCCTATTTTAAGAAATATTATTTTTATAAAATATAAAAAATTAAAGTTACTTTGATTATCTCTACAAAAATTGTTCTTCTATTCGCTGCCAGACTATTTTAATGAGGATAAGACCAGGATGATAGTAGACACTATTTACAATTAATATGGTGAGTTAAAATAAATTAAGCCGTTTAGGAGAAAATATGTATTTTTTAAATTTAATAATTGTTATTTACAACTGTATAAAAATATATACAACTAGTAAATTTGCTATAAGTTATAAAATGGCATGATACAAACATATAGAGTATCTATCGATTAATAGAGTTCTAATAATATTGCTAGAGGAGAAGATCTCGGGACCAGCCTCTTTTCAGACACCTACGAGGATTAGTAGGTAACGATTGAGAAGCCAGGTTACAAACAAGTAGATTTGGGTGGTTAGGAAGTTTATCATTAAGGATTTAAGACTGTAAGGATTGGATACGAGAGGAATTCGATAGCTTAATGGAGCACTAAAGCTCAACTCCGTATTCCCAGATAGGCCTTATTATAGTCATGTAGATCAGTCTTTTGTGATGGATTGGAAGTTGTAAGAGTCGAAAACGACTAGCAGTTTCCTGTCTTTTGAGTCTTGTATGAGGATTCCATGTCCGTCGTTTGTACAAATGTAGTCCTAAGTAACGGATCTGTTTGACAGGAATAAGTGGGATATTATTAAAGGATACCGTGGGGTGGAGGTCATGGCTTACGACGAGGGGTATATGTGATTTGATGGGAATTATTGGAATTTATTTTAATCCTGGGAGGTTTGGGATAAACTGTAAGGATCATTATTCAATGACAATAGATATCTATCATGAACATACGTGGTGAGCATAGTGTTAGGATGGGTTGGGGTGTCAGCTGTAAAAACTGTATAAATGATAGGACCAAGGATACTACCCTGAGGTACACCGGCAGATTGAGGAATAAGAGATGAATTAGCGCTATTGTGATTTACTATAAATAATCTGTCGAAGTGTTATTTCAATAGCACTTCTAATTATTTATTCATTATTATGTTCATTGCTCATATATATATATAACTTCTTAGATAAGCCAAACATAGCTACGCGTTGAACAGTATATTACTTTTTTGATTTGTGACTATATACCTAACCTTAAAAATGTATTTTTTCTTTTGTAGTTATTATTTGGAAAAAAAACTATAAATTTTGGAAGAAAATTATATGGTTAATTTTCTTATAGAAGACCCGTACGCATTCGGAAGATCCGTACCGCAGCGTGAGGTATAGCCCTCAAAGATGACCACAGAGTGATATATCGGTACTTGGGTGACAGCTCCATCAAGCGTTGAGGACAGGCGTTGAGTACGTGCTCGCAGCGAGGCTATAAATCATGTAAACACTGATCAGGCCTCAACCTATTGTCAGCGGCAATTATTCAATACCTAATTGTCTTCCATCGTGGCTTAAATAATTATTAATCCAGTATCAGGTTTAAAATAGCTTTATTTTAATAATTTAAAATGTGGGTTGTTTTGTATCCCATAGAAAATTGATATAGAGAATGTTTGGTAACAAATTAAAACTTTATATAACAAGTTCATTAAATCTAGATGAGAGGGGGTAATTAATAGTATTATGTCAGAAAATGGTGGAAATACATGAGATTTTTAACACACTGTTGTAAATTTTGAAATTTAGAATTATAATAACTTTTAACCCCTCCCTGAGAGAAAAAGAAATTCTTTATTAAGAAAATATGATGTACAAATATTAGAGTGTTACTTACACAACATGAAAGATTTTTAGTTGTACTTTTCATTTTAATTATTAATTATAATATAGTAATTATATTTTTAAATATAACCTTGTATAATCCTGCCAGTGAAACAGTAAAATACCTATATTACAAGAGCCGGGGAAAAAAAAGAGGCAAATAACTGCCAATTTAAGATTACATTAATGAAAACTATTTATAATTACTAGACAAAATTGATGAGTCTGCCAAGTATAGGTAGGGAGAATAAAAAATGGCGGCAGTTTCAAAGCGATAAAAACAAATAATTTTTCATTCGGAGCTCTATATCTTAAAAAGTAGGAACAACACAAGAAACCAAAAGAGAACGTCATTTAAAGAATAGTAAATTTACTAAAATATGAACCCTAATAGAGTTATTTTCGTTAAATATTTATCGAGATATAGCTTTTTAAAAAGCAATGTTTCGGAAAAATGTTGTATGGGACGTACTGAAAGATCAGTAGTTAGGAAATTTATTTTGAAAAATTGATATCTCAAAAACCATTTGACGTACTATTGGCACTCAAATTAAAGCTAATTTGATGAACATTAAAGTATTTTATCTTCGTAGAAGTATTAGTTTACATGAAATTTTCTAAAATAAATTGATTTTATTTATATTCATAAATAGCCAAATTTATATTCACATGTGAATATCATAAAAACTACTACCCCTACGAAGATAAATGTAATAAACTACTTTATAGAAAGTTAAATTTACTTAGTTTTGAGTGTTGGAAGACATATGTGTGCCTTATGGATCTAGAGTTATATTTTTTCAAAAATCCAACATTTTATACAAACAACTAGAAATTAACATTTTGTGAGTATATTTTGCCAAATATCATAAAAATTACTACTCCTACAAAGATAAACATAATTACTATTTTGTAGTAAATTTAATAAGCTTTAATTTGAGCACTGGCAGGCATCAGTACGTCCAATGGTTTCTGAAATAAAGTTTTTCATAAATCAAACTTATTGTCCGAACAACCATAAATCAATTTATTTTAGCAAATATCATGAAAACTACTATTCCTACGAAGGTAAAGGTCATAAACTTCTTTATAGTCCATTAAACTAGCTTTAATTTGAGTGCTAATAGACACCTGTACCACACATAGTTCCTGAGATATGGATTTCTCAAAATAAAATCACTAACTACTAATCTTTCAATGGATCTTTAAGAAATTTTGCTTTTTAAAAAGCTATATCTCGAGAACTATTAGACGTAAATAGCTCTTTTAGGACTAATATTTCAGCAAATTTTCTCTTCTTTAAATAATGTTCTCTTAGATTTTCTAGTGTTGTTAGTTTTTAAGATATAGAGCTACGAATGAAAAATTAATTTCTTTTTTAAGGTCTTGAAACGGCCGCAATTTTATACTCCCCCAACCTATACTTGGCAGACTCATCAATTTTGACTATTAATTATACATAGTTTTCATTAAAGTAATCAAAAATTGGGGTGAGACAACTGTATTTTTTTCTTCCCGGCTCTTGTACTACTAGGAATTCACCTCTATCGCCGCCTTACCTGAAACCACCATATCAACATCAAACTAACTCAGGCCTACGCAAGGTTAGCAATGCTCTATCCTACCCTCAATAGAAAATCCAAATGAAAACCAGAAAGTACAGTTCATTTTTTTTTAAACAATTCTTAGGTCACTGCTGATGTACGGCTGTGAGCTTAGGAAGCGACATCCTTTACGAAAAAGAAAAAATTACAATATTTTCAAAATAAAGTCCTCAGAATCGAACAAGATGCTCTTTTGTTTGTAAAAAATGGTTAAGTGCATCGGGAATTGAAAATGGAGTCAATGAAGGATTACATAAAAAAAAATCCATGACGTTCCACTTCCAGTTGCCGACAGTTAAAGGAGCAGTGACCTACAACCTGGGAAACCCAACCTCAACCCGAAGACTGAAGCCCAGGCTGCTGCAGGACAGTCTGTTATACATCCCGTAATTACCAATTCAATTATTGACATAACTTATTTTTTATTTATTTCCTCTTCGTCTTTTTTTTTTTCAAATAACTTGTTTAGTTTTTTTTTTTACCATTGGAGGGCAATTGCTTGTTTTTTTAAGTCTACGAATGTTATTTTTGTTATTAACTTTACTTTTCTCTCTTATAAAGAAATATTATATTTATCTATTCATTTTATCATATTTTTCTTTTAATTATAACCTTGTATCTAGTTAGGGGTGTCTTTTGTACGAGACTCAATCCCCCTCCCCTCTCCATAATCAACTATTAAAAAAAAAGTAACTGTTATATCAACCATGTAAGGCTCATTAGGCCGAACTTCTATTAAATAAAATTAAAAAGGTAATGTCATTCGTCCTCTATTCCTTTTGTCCAATGTACCTTCAACATTTTTTTGCCCCGTAAAAATTTTTGATGTAAATGTAAACTATAAAAGAACGATCACAGGTTAAAATTTCACGTTTTGTTTATTTTATTTTATTGTTATAAAAGGAAGATAGTTCGGGTCCGATCTAAAGAATTCAAACTGTAATTAAACTATGTATTGTGAGCAAACGTTTCGTCCCACTTTACAAGACTCTTTCGGGGCTAAAAAAGATACAAAAAGCTAAAATAAAGTAACAAAGAGAATAGATAAGATGAAATAAAAGCAAACTAACTTATAGCTAAAAATGATTTTAGCCAATAAAATTGTAAAACT
>NW_027110118.1:426644-431271 GCF_000696795.3 Halyomorpha halys | reverse complement strand
GATTCAGAAACTTATCAATTCGACTTATATTTAATTTCACTAAAATTGCGTCTACATTATTAATTTTGTTTTTGAATATACCATGGTGGAGGGCCAAGTTTTCACTTCGTGAGACCGCCACATAAATGAAAGTCAACTCCCCAAGCCGGATTCCAACCGGCGGCGCTACAGTTTCGAGCTTGCAAAGACCTATGCATTAACTTGCTAAGACGGAAAAGTTTTCGCGTGTACGAATTAAAATAGGTAAAGAAAATAGAGTAATAATATTATTTTAATAAAAAACAAATCCTTCATATTTGTGAAAGCCCCGCACAATAAGGTTAGCTTGGCTGGGCAGAGGTAATGGGCGGAGGGTCAACTTTCCAACCGATTGGCGAGTTTTAAGAAAGTTCGCCATGAATCCTTGCTGGGTAGCAACCAGTCTCCATAGGGTGTCTACAATCTTGGGGGGGAGGGGCTTTAGATGCTTAGGGAAAGACACAGTATTTGCCCTGGATTGCACTTATTAAGGTATTAAGGGAGACGTTTAGCAACGCATTAGTGGCTGAATTATCTGTTCCACTGGTAGGACATATGCTTGCTGTGTAATTCAAAAGGAGTGATTTAATTTAAGATTGATTTTTATTTTTGAATTATGGATAGTGATTTTTATGTGGCTGAAAAGACCATAGTAAGCCACTGCATACAAAAGACAAGCTTAAACTGGATCAAAAAACTCTTATTTAGTCTTTATTTATTCAAAATGCACATACTTGTATACTTAATAAATCTGTACCTCTAAGACCCATATAGGGTCAGGGGGGTGCAGTACTTAGCAAAGTACAGTTCCTAGACCAAAGGTTGTGCAAAGACAAGGTCAGACTGCCAGATTTTTTCCCAATTGAGGGGAACTTTATGTGGCTGGGTGGACTCTCGAAACCACACGGTTGACTCATGGGCACAGTAATAAAATAAATAATTATCTGTCAACTGGTTTCAAACCCGGATCCTTACAGTTAGTAGCACTATGCTTCCTTACACAAATATAACAATATATTGCGTATTTTTTCAATCTTTACTGTAATGTTTTTATAGGAGTTTAACACAAATTACGTAAAAAGAGATAATTGTTTCTCGGATGTTGGATTAGGTTTTGGTCGTTAGGTAGCAGTACTGGGCTCTAACGTTGATATTGGAGTCCATAAAGAGCTGTCTCTAGTTGACAGCGCTAGACATCGTAAGAGTTCTTTCGGTCTCTGGTAGATAGCGATGACAACTACATCCATTCCAATTGTGTAAATCATAAGGTGTTTTCTTAAAACACAGTCCCTATTCGGACCGTTTAGTAGGATTCTGATGTCAGTGGGTGTAGGAATCTGTAAGTAGCGGAGTCATGTCATCTCTAGCACTTCACAAGTAATCCATAGAAAAAAAATTAAAAAGTATCATTAATCAGTACAATTAATAATTACTAATAAATTTCTATTAAAATTAATAATTTCATTTAATACGTAGATATTATTTGGAAGAGAAGGTTGGCTTTCTCTGCACATTCCTAGAATATTTTATTGGAAACGCCAATGATGCTTTCCTATTGAAGAAGCCGTTCCAAACGAGTTTGTAACAGGGACACTTGTGACCTAGGCAACTTGAAAACTGCAGGGGTGCCGATTCTATTCCGGTCAAGGTCTGCTGATTTTTATTTCGTAGTAAAAACTTAGCCTTTCCACTCTAATTAAAATTGGGTAGTAATCTTTTGGAGAATTCCTTTGTTAATGCCAATTTTTTTTTTAATAATTTATTTATTGTTATCTGTACTATGCAGATACAATGTATATACAACTGTATACACATATATACAACAAGTAAATTTGCATAGTGACATGATACAAACATGTGGAGAATCTACGCTAAGCAGTTTCCTGTCTTTTCAGTCTTGTATGAGGATTCCATGTCAGTCGTTTATCGAGATGTAGTCCTAAGTAACGGATCTGTTCGACAGGAATAAGTGGGGTATTAATAAAGGATAATGTAGGGCAAGAGGTCATGGGCTTACGTCGAAGGGTAAATGTGATTTGGTGGGATTTATTAGAATCTATTTTAATCCTCCAGTTCAAGTGATGAAGGATTGGAGGGTTTGGGATACAATGTAAGGATCATTGTTCACTGACAATAGACATGTGTCATCGGCATACGTGGTGAAGATAGTGTTAGAATGGGTTGGGATGTCAGCTGTGAAAACTGTATAAAGGATAGGACCAAGGATACTACTCTGGGGTATACCAGCAGACTGAGGAAACAGGGATGAATAAGCGCCGTTGTAATTTACTTAAAATAATCTGTCGGAGACATAAGAACGGATAATGAGGAACTATGTAGGGGGTAGGAATTAACGGATCTTGTATAGCAGTCCTGGGTGCCAGACTCGATCAAAAGCCTGTTCTGCATCAAGAAAGACTCCCGAGCAGTACATTCCGCACTCCAATGAAGACGAGACAACATCAACCACACGATGGCATTGCTGGATAGTGGAGTGGGATGCCAAATTTAATAATTCATTTTTAAATAGTATTCATATTTAATCTAATTAAATTTATTTTTATTTGTATTACTTTCTTAAGAAGTTTATTTTATTTTAGAAGAAAGATATGTATTTTATATGAATTTTTTTGCCGGTGTCACTTAGCAACAGGCCGACGAACTTATTTAGAAAATCACTTGTTGCTAATTATTTGTCTAATATAAACCATTATATTATAATCAAAGCACTGTCAGCGTACGTTATGCATTTTTGTGGACATTATGATTATTACTTGTGGTTATTACGGTTTATTACCAGTCCTGTTTGCGTGTTAGTGTGTCCAGTATGGTTTAAATGCATTTTAATTGTTAATGTAATCGTTATAATCCACAACCAGACCCTGCCTGTGTTTGTACAGTGCAGAGTGGCCATTGTGATGGTAGTGCATCATGACTGTTAATTGTGATTAATAAAATACAGATCCTTTAATGAGTGCCATTGTACTAACTAATTTAATTAAGATATGACTATTGAATATACACTGAGCCGGTATAGGCCTGGGCCCACTCTCGAAAGAAACGCAGCGCCTATATCTTCCCATCAATATTATAAAGAGTAGTTACATCCAGAAATATATTCCCTGACCTATCAGAGCAGATGATCCTTCCTTCAGGACTGTCTCTTCTCGTCACAGACCCAGCGGAATCGCCACCACAGTATGTAGTCGGCACCTAGTATTTTATTTTATGTATAGCTATTAATTTAGTAAATTTTTTTATTCATTTTCATCATTTAGTTTGACAATTTTTTTTTTAATCACGTATCGGCCACTAAGTACTACGTGAATATCAATGGTTAGGCTTCTTTAAGAGTCTTGATTTTCTTTCTTCCCATTGCAGTTCCATGATCCACGACTGCCTTTCTTTTCTTTCTTCGAATCACTTCGTACCATTTTACAGTGTTTTCCTATACGGATCTCTATTTAGACAGTCGATCTTTGAAATTTTAAGTCTTTTTAATTCCTCTCTCATTTGCTACGTGTATCCTCCCATGTTTCGTAGCTAAAAATTGTTTTAAAGGTCTTCTTCTCTTTTTATTCTTATTTTTATACCAGATGGGCCAGGTAACAGTTGATTAAGAGGGGGTATAGTGATACAAATGACACGCCTAACCATATACAATGTTCTTATTAAAAGAAAAAATAATAATAAAATAAATAGATAAGAATAATGCTTCTTAATAAAAGAGGAAAGTAAAATTAATAACAAAAAATAATGATATTGGTTCACTTAAATAAAACAAACAGTTGTCTTCTAATAGTAAAAAGAAACAATTCGATTTGAAAAAGGGAAGAGAGAAAAAAAAATAATAATAATAAATAAATAAAATGAATAATAATAATATGTAAATAGAGGTGTGACTATGAATTAATTTTATATTTATTAAAAATTTATAAAAGAATGTCCTGCAGCAGTCTGGGCTTCAGTCTTCGGGTTGAGGTTGGGTTTCCCAGGTTGTAGGTCACTGCTCCTTTAACTGTCGGCAACTGGGAGTGGAACTTCATGAACCGTTTTTTTATATTATTCTCTATTGACTCCATCTGTAATTCGCGATGCAATTGGCTATTTCTTATGAACTAAGGAGCATTAACTGCGATTTTTAGGACTTTATTTTGAAAAGATTGTAGTTTTTTTCCTATTTAAAGGTCTTCATATTCAATATTTCCTTCTTCATCCTCTTCATGTGCCCATAGAACATCAGCCTTCTGATTCTCATCTTGGTTTCCAGGTCTTTGATGTTAATGTAGATATCTTCGTTTGATCTTAGCCTGTAACCTTCTTGTGTTTTCTTGGGCCCATAGATTTGTCTTAAGATTCTCCTTTTTATTTTTAGCAGCTTTTCCAAAATGGGTAAGCATGTGGTTTCCACCCCGTATAAATCACAGGGCTGTAATGCCTTAACTTTGCATTGGAGGAGTAGTTCTTTTTATTGTAAATTTTAGTTGTTTAAAAGCTTACCAGTGATGCGGCGAGAGGGATGTTCTGGGATCTTTTGAGCTCTGCTCTACCCCTCACACGTGGGGGATAGAGTGGGCTCAGGGATCCTCAGGTCGATTGTGTAAATATT
>NW_027110118.1:416866-425974 GCF_000696795.3 Halyomorpha halys | reverse complement strand
CTCAGGTCGAAACGTCGGCATAAAATAAATAAATATGGTTTTGTTTATTTATGTTGTTCTTTGCTGACCGCTCCCCTCGACAAACTTCTCCTATCATTAATCTACGGTCAACTATATACACCTCATATTTTATTTTAATTTCTACTCATTATGTCTCTAAATATTTTATTTTATTTTTATGTAAATAGCTAGCCTCGCCAAAGAAATGTTTATATCCGAGCCACTTAGTTTTACAATGGAGCTTCATCCTGGGTAAAAAAAAAAAATAAAAAAAAAAAAAAAAAAGGAAAAGGTCCTGGAATTGATCCTCAAGGGCTATATCTTTTTTACTTATTGATAATATGTTGAATCGTAGCATTGCTATTGGTCCTTGCATTGATAGTGGTCGAGTGCTGCTTAGCAACCTAATTACTGACCGCCATCTTTTCATGTCCGCTCCTTTAGAACATGCGAATAAAAGAAGAGGTCCGATTAAATTCTAAGCAACTGTTGGAATATTTCTTCATAGAGTGAAGTTGAAGTTATTTATTCAATTCCTTCCAAGTACGAAATGAGATGCCTATTCCCCTTCCAGGGAACCAGTTAGTATATAAAGCGGAAAATCCTCCATTCCTTCTGCTCACAATTCCCATCTCTGATCCCGGGTCCCGATAGGAAACACCACGCCATCGGCTCCTACGGGAATATATATAGCTTATTCTGCTTCCTAAATCCTTCATTAGAGCAAGTTTAACTTTGTTATAGCAATGTATTAAAATTATCGGCATATATTCAATGAGAGCCGTGACAGGATCTTTAAACTGTTTATATAGTTTTTGTTGTAAACAAAAATCAAACTGTATATTCATAATAGTAATAATAATTACCAGTCAATATTGATTCTGCCAAGTATATCTATGGGAAATAAAAAATGGTGGCTGTTTGAAAACTCTAAAAAAAAAACAAAAAGATTTTTTATTTGGAGCTATATATCTTAAAACTACCGACAACAATAGAAAACATAATAGAACATCATTTAGAGATGCTCCGCTCAGTCATCATAAAGAAAAAAATACCGATTTTGTATAACAAATGTAATGAAATAATAAGATAATAATAATAAAAAATTAAGTATTTAATATAATACATATACAAAATAAGAAACTGTATAGTTATAATAAAATTTTAAATTGTTATAAAGGAAAAATAAATTCCCTGGAACCGCTATCTTGAGCTCCTTTAAAACAGGAGTTGTGAACTTATTGAACGCTAGTACCTGGAACACTGGAAGAGGGTCTGGATTATTCTTGAGGTTGACCTGGGATAGGCATTTGTTCTTCTTATCTCCACCCATTTATTGGGGAGTGGAAGGTGGGAGAGAGATCTCCACTAGCTTCTGAGATAAAATATATTTTACCAAATCCCCTGATATTTTATGTATACTTACTTAAATGTCTCTATTCAGATTATTTATATTTCGAAAAAATATTTTATCATCAGCCTATAGATGGAATATATAGTAAGAAAACTATTGTGATTGTGAAAACTTTCAAAGATTTTCGACGAAAATGGACGTTTTGAGATCACCTGAGTCCAAATAATATTTTAACTCAAAAACGAATATTACATGTTTAAGCCAGATATGAAAGAGTCGATTATTCATCTTCAAAACGACTCCAAAAATTATGATAAATTGTAGTAGTGAAGGTTGACTGTGATTAATATGTTTATTTAAGTAGTTTAATATATTATTTAATATGTTATATTAGGTGATTGTGGGCAGAATAGTCTGCATAAAGTTTTTTTTTAAATTGATGTAGTCCTAAATTTGTATTAAGATTGTCCTTGGCGATGGCCGAATCAGCCGAAACGTCGGACTTATAAAGAAAAAAAAATTGTTTGGACGCTAAAATTGGATAACATTTATTTTATTTATAATTTTAAATACTTTCTTCAGATTGGTTAATGTTGTTTAAATAAATGATTATATTCTTACCTTGTCTTATCATTAACATATCCAAAAATCTTTATTTACCTACCCTTTCCAACTTCATGGTGACTATTTAGTTTTCCAGCAATATATTTACATCCTTTTTCTTTTATATAAAAAAAAAAATCTATATATTTTAACATTATTTTTACTTTGATTCCTAATTTTGAAAGAACATTTTCTATTAGATTATTCATGACTAATCCTGCAAATGATATTGATAAACATACCCCATTGGAACTCCAAAAAGCTGCCTGTATATATCACCTTTTTACTTGAAAATACCATTTTCATAGCATAATTTTATTCCTTCTAGAAACAATTTTTTATTTTTTATATTAGTGTTTGATTTGATTTCTTCCCATTTTTTATTGATGATTTTATATACCAATTTGAGTGGAATATTTGTAAACAATGAGGACAACGTCATAACTTATCATCGTCTCATTACCTTCGATTTTAATATTACTCACTTTCTGTTTAGCTTCTATTACATTTATAATATCAATTTCCTTGTCCTTGTGAAGCTATTTTTGAAAAATTTAGATATATTATATAAAGGCCCATTTATTTAAAAACCAGTTCCAAGAAAGTGTAAACATTATACATAACATATAATTTGTTTTTTCCGTATTTATTTCGTAATATAATGCTTTACTAGAGTTTATCAACGTAGTTGTATTTATATTTTACTTTCTTCATCATATTATATTTATTGTATCCATTGTATATTCTGTACGTGAACTTTTTAAATATAATTGTTTCCCTCTATTATGTATATTATCGTTTAATGTGTATGTATTTTTAATATTTTCTTTAATTCTCTAATACTGTTTAGTATATTTTCAAATGTAACCTATTTCTAACTGTCAATCCCCACTTTTCATTTAAAATCCTGTCTTTATAGTTTCCTCTCTTGTTCATTACCTTTCTTTATTTTTTATTTTATTCATATACCCCTTTTCCATCATTTAGTTTGTTCTTTATTTTTATATATCTTCATTTTTTATATACAATTATTTCTATTTTCATTAATTGTCTAAAATCTGTTATTGCTCTTATTTAATTTTTACGTTACACTTTACATCGTTTTAATTTTGCATTTACACCATTTTAGTAATCGTATCTCTTCTAGTCCTGATAAAGCCCTCCAACGTGGGCTCTTCCAATAGCTGTATTTAGTTTTATAGTTCGGTTGTCCTCAATCAATAATACCACATTATCAGCACACTCAAGCAACGGTATTTTACCAAATAATGTTAAACCCTTTACGGTGTACATCATATTTAATTAAGTATTCTATTGCTAAATTAAATAAGATCAATCACCACAACCTGGGATTAATGAAAATCTACCGTGATTGATTTTTATAAAATTAATTGGTTATGAATTTTTACTGGAGTGGACTGTAATTGATGGTTTTAAAAATATAAATGAATCATGGTGGATAGTGATATGTCTGTATTCTTGTATGATAACACAATTAGTTATATAATTTAACCAAAGGTGGTTACAATGTATATTAGTTTAGATAGTAATTATTGTTGATTATTGATTTACACGGAATCATAAAGATAATGTAGCAAACCTTTTAAAGAATGATTATTCTGTTATGATGATCTCTCTTTCATTCCATCTCCGTCCCCCCGCCTGATTGTGATTCACTCCACTTCATCCTGAGAGGTTGTTGTAAGCCATAAAATGAAGTGGATGTGAATGCCTTCTCTTTACTGTTGATTTGTTCTCTCACTCTTGGGTAACTGCTTACAACTTCATTTGTTTGCTACTAGATGACAGCATTTTCAATGTGTTTGAGGAGGCTTCCTTAAACATTAAGTGATAAAAAATTGATAAATAATTAATATTAATGATAAAAAATTGTCATTTTCGAGATTATCAAAAACTCGAAAACTTAGGAAAAACTGTTTTCTTTATATGGGTCACGTGGGGATCGCTGGAAATGAACTGGCGGACATTGCAGCTAAACAAGCAGGTCATCAGGGCGCGGCCATTCTGACACCACAAGAAATAAGTCTTCCGATGAAAAATGAATTATCAGCTAGTTGGCAAGCCATGTGGAATGAAAGCCCGCCAAGCAAATTAAAAAAACCATTAAACCATAGACCACATCAAACCGTTCCAATCGCAGGGAGGAGGTAGATATTGTCAAATAGAGAATAGGTCATACGAATTTAACTCATGCATATCTGATCAATAAGCAACCACCACCAAAATGTCAATACTGCAACAGTGTACTTACAATCAGTCACATATTTGAAGAATGTCATGACTAGAAGAACCTGAAAATGGTTTTGGTTTTCTTAAAAATGGATGCCCTTTTGAATTAGATTTAAACTCGAAAGTTTGTAAGACGTACTAAATAATTCTAAAATAACTAATCATTTAGATTTTTTTTCGTAATTATTTAAAGAGTTTCAAATCTTGAAATATAATTATAAAGTGCGAAAATGGGCGTTGATGACCTCAGGGTTTTACGCCCTAAAGCCCCAGCCAAAAACAACAACAAAGATTACCGATTCGTTCCTCATTAAACTAAATATTTTAATACATTTAATATATTGAAATACATAAACTAACAAACCATTTTAAAAGTAGGGCAACCATCTTGAGAAAGGAGTAAAACAACGCCCCAGGACAAGGGAAGTGACATTCTTCATTTCTATTCCATGAACTTAAATTAAATTATTTTATTTTATTAATACTATTTTTTTTAAACTTATTTATCCATTCAAGTGTTTCCTGTAACCGGTTTTTTATTATATTTTCCTTTTAATCTATGTGTTAGTCTTATTCTCGTAAAATGTATCTATTTGTTTGTTTTTGGTAGACTGATCTACTGCTGTGACTATGAATGATGGTCTGATCTCACATTACCGTCTAATATTGAATTTTTTTAGTGGGTCACTGAAGAGGATCTAGGAGGGTGACTTCCGGAGAGCGAATTTGTTAATCAGGTGAATTGAATAATTGTGAAAGGGTGAAATTGGAGGAACAGAAATGAGAAAGAAAAATAGGAATGAATGAAACATTTGTATTTGTTGTACAGACCGAAATGTATTGTAAAAGGGAACTGTAGGGGTGAAAAAAATTGTTTATTATATCCTATTATTGTATCTCTTTTTTTTTATAATTATACCATGTATGTGTAGTTTATACATGTCCGATTACGGATTGATAAGTATCCCGTGTGAGATAGCAACCTAATGTATTTAGGCAGAATAGATAAATAAATAAAGTATTTCTCTCTCTTGGGTGTACCGGACCGAGTGGTTCGGATGCTCTCAATGATGACCATAAGAACGTGGAAATGGTTTTGGTTTTCTTAAAAAGGAATGACCTTATGAATAAGATATGTACTAAATAATTCTAAAATAAGTAATTATTTAAAGAGTTTCAAATCTTGAAATAGAATTATAAAGCTCGAAACAGGGGCGTTGATAACCTCAGTGTTTTACGCCCTAAAGCCCCAGACATCAACAACAACAATGATTACCGATTCAATATTATAATATTTTAATAAATTTAATATATTGAAATACATAAACTAACGAACCATTTTAAAAGTAGGGCAACCCTCTTGAGAAAGAAGTAAAACAACTCCCCAGGAAAAGGGAAATTCTCCCCTGGGTCAGCAAAATGAATTAAAACAGGAGCTAGGAAGTTGTAGAGGATCCTGGAGGGCTGTACTGAGTGCAGGCAAACTTTACAAGAGCAGAAGTCCAGTGACCACGTGGAACTACAATTCCTCATCAGCCCGTACCATCCCCCCCCCCGTAGTACATACGTAGCTTCCCTCGTTGATTAGTTTGTTCAACTCTGTCTAGTTCTAACAGCTTCCTCCTGTTGGCCTACTAACTGGAGCCCTGTCATAACATTCCTAGCGGCTTGTTAGCTTCTCGAATGTTACTTTATTTTTTATTTATTTATTTAATGTGATTTACAACTGTACAAATAATAAATAGAATAAATAAATATGTTTTATATATTATTTACACTTGAAAATCTTGGGAAGGAACCTCCCATTGGTGGTACTTCAAGCATTAATTTAAATTAGAAGGTCCTGTGGCCATCTTCTTTTCAGACGCCTCGAAGGATCTTCAGGGATTTTTAAGGATGAGAGATTAATAACTAATGGGTTAGGAGCTAGGAATGAAAAGACGCATATCTGTTTTGGGACAAATCTGCAATGAATGGGATGTTAAGGTCTTTATGAATGAGTTTATATGTGACGTAATAAGGAGCATCAAGGATTTTACGTAGGACTTTGGATTGTAAGGATTGGATGCGGAGGAATTTGATGGTTTGATAGAGCCCCAGAACTCAATTCCATATGTCCAAAGTGCTCTATCAAAGTATATACTACTTCTTTGTAGTGAATGGGAAATTTAGAGCGTTTGTCAAGTAGGTGTTGTAGCAATCGGAATCTACGAGCAGTTTCTTGTCGTTTGTTCAAAAAAAAAAAACATTTTATTGAAATTTAAAACTGTATTTACATAAAAATTTTAAATTTTTATAACAATTATAGGGCTATGAAACAGAGATGTAGAGTAACTATCCATTGGTAACACTTCCAAAAGAAGAGCCATGTGCAAAAAAAGTTAGATATTTTCCCATAATTTTTTATTATTTTTTTGAAAACTATGAATGATTAATAGTCATAATTAATGAGTCTGCCAAGTATAATAAAGAGCCTAAAAAATTCCAGCTGTTTTAAAATGTTAAAAATTTGAAATTCTCATTAAAACTAAGTATAAAACCAGAAAACCTAAATAGATTTAAAGTAAATTAAATTTGCTAAAATATAAACCTTAATAAAGCAGTAAATTTAATAATTTGAATATTTCATTCTGAAATAACGAAAAATCAAAAAAAATTATATCTCAACAACTCCAAATAAATTTGTTTTAGCTAATATCATAAAAAACTACTACACTTACAAAGATAAAAGTGCTAAACTACTTTAGAGCTAGCTTTAATTTATGTGCTAACAGACATCTGTACGTCTATTTTTTTAAAATATATTTTTCGTTATCAAATTTTGCTTTAAAAACTAAGTCTTCGAAACTATTGAATGTAAGAAACATTATTAAGATTCATACTTTAGCAAATTAACACTACTTTAAATGATGTTTTATTATATTTTCTAGTGTTAGTGTTTGCTTTATTAAGATATTGAGCTCCGAATGAAAAGTTAATATTTTAACGTTTTTAAACAACCGCTATTTTTTATTCCTCATAACTATACTTGGCAGACTTATCAGTTTTGACTCGTAAACATACATAATATTCATTTAAGTAATCAAAAAAACACGAATCAAGGACTAACTTTTTTCTATCCTTGGGCTCTTGTACTAAGACGAGTTTCTTCCATTTCTTGAATTTGGGAATCGAGAGGGGAAAAATTATGTCTAGGAGGGTAGACAGACAATTTTAATTTTCGAATTAATTTTGTTCTGTGTTCTTCACACTTATCATTTATTCTTCCATCATATTTTCTTCTGTAATTTTTGTTTTCGATTGGCTCTTAAAACCTTGTAGATTTTTGGCCGCCCAAACCAGCGTTCTTCACACCTGCCTATCTTGGGTTTCTCCCTTCAAGTTTGCTGCATACAGCTCTTTCACACCTTAGTTGATTCTATCTGTCCATCCGGGTCACAGGATAATTTAACATGTATCAAACAATGTAATCAAAAAATCAGAAAATTTAAAAATGAACAGGGAAATTTAACATGAATGAAGCAAAACGATTTAAAAATGAACAGGATAATTTAATATATGTTAAATAGAACAATTTAACATATGTTAAACAGGACAATTTAAAAATGAACAGGATAATCTAACATGATTGAAACAGGACAATTTAACATATGTTAAATAGGAAATGTTAACATGTATGAAATAGTACAATTTAAAAACAATATTGTTTATCAAAGAATTAATTATAAAATACCGAAATAGTCATATAGTGTACCTATTGTATTGTACAGTAATTGTTGAATACATGAATTAGGTTACAATTACTTGTTGGTTGATGTGGGTTTGGGTTTATCCTGAAGACTTGTTCTTCAGCTGTGCTCAAATTTTTCAAGAAACTATTTACATCCAAATTCATCAGGTTTTTGGCCTTCCAGATTGTCTCTTGCCTAGAATACTGTAATTCATTGTAGTATTGAAGCGTCCTGATGAATTGCTTCGAGCCACATGTCCCATCCATTTTAATCTCCTTGCCTTCATATCATGATATATTGAATGAGCAGTCTCTGTAAGAAGTTCACCGTTAGTTCTCCTCCATGTGTTAAGGCTCTTATCCCAGATCGCTCCTGTAATTGTATGGAGAACTTTTCGTTCAAAGCTCTCTAGGTTACCTCTTAGAGCCAATGTCCACAGCCGTGTATGAGAACTTGTTTTATCATGGCATTATACACCTTTAGTTTCAGATTCGTAGAGATATTTTAGGATTTCAGTATTCTTTTGTAATAAAGGAATACAAATTAAAATCAATGTATGTCAGATAATTAAATATACCTGAGGCAGTCGCCCCAGGATGACCGTGGACACAAGATGGATACCGCCAAGGTATCGGGACACTAAGTTGGACGGAGCGCTTGGAACGGTTTCTTGAAGCTTTCCATCAAGTTAGGGCTATTAGGGCCCCCCTAAGTTGTGCCGCAACTTGATAACAACTGAATTCAGTTTCAAGTCCTTTGATTCAACAGTTTAATCAAACAGATATCGGTTACTTAAGACTTGTTAGTCGTTAGATAAGGGCACTTCCAATGTTGTTAATTAATCTTCTTGTAAATAATACTCAGCTTTTCCAGTTCATGGCTCCAAAACTTTGTTATAATTAAATATTGATAGAGTTCGTGGACATGATTTGTCAGAAAGCTAACAGGCAGGTATTTTTTTTTATTTACTTACATATCTAATGTATATTGGCATTGTATAATATTTCGAGATCGAATTCGCAGCAGTATTTAAGAGAAGATGATCGCTGAGGGTGGGGGGTATACAATTAATTAGTTTATTATAATTTATTAAGTAGTAAATTAGTAATTTATTTTTTTTTATGTTTTCAGAAAAGTATATCGAGTATTTCATAAATTGATGTGATTCCC
>NW_027110118.1:404507-416661 GCF_000696795.3 Halyomorpha halys | reverse complement strand
AGTATATCGAGTATTTCATAAATTGATGTGATTCCCTATTGTTTGGGGGGTATAAAATTAATTAGTTTATTTATTTTATTATAATTTATTAAGTAATAAATTAGGAATTTATTTTTTTTTATGTTTTCAGAAAAGTATATCGAGTATTTCATAAATTAATGTGATTTTATATTGTTTGGATAAACGACTTTTTTTGGGTCTTTATAGTAGTGATTTTGCAATTAAGTACTACACAAGAGCGATAAGGAATATAACCCATAATAGATAATAGTTAAAATAACATAGAAAACTAAAAAAAAAAAAAAAAAACGAAATAAATTAAAAAAACACTTGCACTGAGTAGATAGGCCTACCGTTTTTATGTCGAAATGACGTAAGCCAAAATAATAATCACAGCACAATAAAAAAAATTAAATTTTAATGCGTAGTTTGAGACTAAATAGCGATTTTATAAAATAAATAAAATCAGGAGGATTATCATTTTCAAATAAAGGATATACGACACTTGCCAAAAAAACAACGTAAAATGCAGTATTTCTTAGCCCACATCCACGCTTTAATATTCCTTTCACTACCTCATCTTCTTTGTTTTGATTAATTTTTATAATAATTAATATTATTTAAGATATGAGAAAAGGTATTATGTTAAAAGTAAATGGATCTTAGAAAACTTGAATTTGGTATTTTTTTATTCCATTTTAGACTTAAATATTCCATATTTAATTTCTAAAAGCTGGTGTAATTCAAGGTTTATATTATCTAGAATGGATTATCCAAAACATTCCTTCAAGCAACAATTTATTTTTCCTAAAATTTTGGGCACCTTTATCCACATGTCTTCAATGTATTATTGTATTTTCACTTTTAAGCGCGAATAAATATTTTAATATTTGATTATTTCAGCGAAAGTTCAAGCGGCAAGACTTTTTGACTCAGTGCTCGCGGAGCTATAATCACAATTATTTTTAGGTGCATTAGACATCATAATTTGATTATTCACTCTCTAATCCATTTATCATTTAATTTCAGCTTTCAATGTTAATTATTATCTGACAGGTATTAATTTATATAAAATGAACGACCGAAATGAACACAGTCTATATATTGAAGCAGTGTTATCCTCTCTCAGGCTGTCAGAATTATATCTACATAAACTGATTTACCTCTGGAATAGAGAACATAATGTAAAATTATTAACCTCCCTATCAAATTAGCAGTTTAGTGTTCAGTTGTCATAAGAACATGAACAGTTTTCCGGGCCGCTTAATCGATCTTAAATATACAATTATACTTATGCAAGGAAATTATTAAGACCCTTGTCAGAGAAACATCAGTAGAACCTCGATCCTCCGTTACCAAATTCAATTTAACCTATTCCAGGATTCACTGACATTTTTTTATATATTCTTGAACCAACCTTTGCATTCAGTGAAATATATACCTCTATAAAATAAATAGAGAATTTAAATAAACCTCTATACAACAAATTTAAAATTACCTTAGACAAAAATAATTTATATTTGTGCAATGATTACCTTTATGTAGCTAAAATGACCTTATATTTTGGTTGACACATTGTGCATATAGGCTATGAAATTTGTTGACAACGGGATAACGATTTTCTTGTTTTCCGAGGCACTAATAATAATAAACCAACACCCTGAACTTACGAAGCATGGTTTCCATTCCACTATCGTAGTATACCATCATAACTCTTCTCTTTGAAGCCAATTCGACAATAGAGGTATTCATGATTTTGTGTTAAATTTAAAATGTTTTACCATGTTAAATGTTATAAGTATAAGATTTTGAGCAGTCATGTTAAATGCATGAGAACTCCTAGCGGATTTGTTAAGCAACTTGTTTTATAACCTTTCCTTCCTAAAACGCATGTTATTGTTTACTTGTATGGTTTGATTATAGTAATTTAGTATAACCTGATTGACAACTCTGATCACATTTTTATCATTGTCATCCATTTATTAGTTATAAAACATCCAAAACAATACTCCTACTAACTACCAAAACAAGTAACCTAACACGACAACAAACAAAATGGTGACGAGCTTAGCTGGTCTGTTGCCTGGCGTCATTCTCCATTTAACAGACCCAGTAACAGACTCTCCACCCTGTTACATCGTTTTAACATAGTAAAATACGGTAATATTTCTCCATTTAACATGTTAAACTAAATATCATGAATGTTCCCGACAATCAGTCTAAATCCACGGATTTTAGCTTTTCAGAGTCAGGAGGAGTACGGGAGCCAATAAATATTTCTCTGAAACAATGGGCTAAACATCAGAGTGGCTATTAGACATCCTAGAAGACCACCACCCTATTCTAAATTATAGTAGACCGGATAGAATAACCACTTCTAGGCCCAGTCGGTGTGAGTTGTTTCCAGTAGTCTTACAAGCATCATTATCCATCAGGCGTGAAATGGGATAAATTCGACTTTCCGTTATTAGTGATCACCCATTTCAGCGGTCACTCTTCCAAGTATTGACAACGCTTGAAGTAGCTGATGTTTACACATCGTAAGCACCTTAACCCATTGGGCAGCTATGAGTAGCCACGCCCGATGGCCCGAAGCGCTTTCACTGAAAGAGTAGAGGAGAATGTGGGGGCAAGAACTGGACGGCATTGCTAGATCCTAAGAGGCGCCCTCCATTGACTTTACCAAGAGCGGTGTCAGTGGCGTGCATCAGGTTGGCTACTGGACATGACTATTTGCGCTACCACCTGAAGAGAATAGGAGTGACTGAATCCTGTGTGGAGATGGTGAGATGACTGGCGATCGCATGTTTACATGTGCGGCAACGGCGGACTTAATTACAGATAGGAGTTACGTGAAGTATACTGGGCTGATCGAAACAAAATGACAGAAATAACTCCTTTGGCGTAAAAAAAAAAAACTTAAAATATACATTAATATTAAAAAATATTACTTTGCCATTATATTATTGTTGTGGAACTACACAGCCTACAAGAACCCGTGTCTCTTCCACCACATCCAATCAATCTCCTCTACCTCTTGATCTCTGTCTCCATCTTTAAACATTCAACCCCCTTAGATCCTCTTCCACATCGTCCACCTATCAGATCCGGAGATGTGCTATTTTTTCATTTTCCTCAAGGTTTCCCGGTATCCTCTCCTTATGTCCTATCGATCTCGTGTTCTTTTCACGATGTTGGTTTCCTAGAACATTGTCATCAGGTCCTTCTTTCCAAATCTCTTTTTCCTAAACTTTTCCTCCTATCACAAGGTTATTACATAAACAAAATAAAATAAATTAATACACTTTAGATATCCGATTGTCTGTGATCGTCGTTCTCGCCACGAGGCCTCTAACAGATCTCGCACCTCTCAAGTAAAAAGGAGAAATACTTTATTTATCTATGCTGCCTAAAAAAATCAGGTTCCTATCTCACACAGCATATTTATCAATCCCTAATCGTACATATATAAATTACACATACATGGTATAATCAGATATAAAGAGATATAATAATAAGATATAATAAACAATTTTTTTCCCTACAGTTTCCTTTTACAATCAATTTCGGTCTGTACAACAAATACAAATGTTTCAATTCATTCCTATTTTTCTTTCCCATTTCTGCTCCTCCATTTCACAATTTTTTAATTCACCTGATCAACAAATTCGCTCTCCGGAATTCACCCTCCTAGATCCTCTTCAGTGACCCGCTAAACAAATTCAATATTAGACGGCAATGTGAGATCAGACCATCATTCATAATCACAGCAGTAGATCAGTTTACCAAAAACAAACAAATAAATACATTTTACGAGAATATGACTAACACATAGATTCAAAGGAAAATATAATAAAAAGTCGGTTACAGGAAACACTTGAATGGATAAATAAGGTTTAAAAAAAACAAAAAAAAAAACAATAGTACTAATAAAATAAAATAATTTATACGGTGACTAGCAGTTAGTTGCAGTGTTGTTACAATAGTAATTTCGTAGCAATTGGTTAGTAAAGTTATATGTGTTGTGTATTTTTTTTTGGGGGGGGGAGAGGGGCATTTTATTATCTGCATTAAACTAAACCGTTAATGAATAAAAATACACATTAGCCCTCCGATCTATTTTTAGTGCCTATTTCATATATTCGTTACATTTTCTCACCATGCCTAACCTACAATCATAAACATGATAGGTTTTCATTAAATCCATTTTTTATACCTTATGCTAATATATGAATTGGAATATAAAATGATTTTTGGAATAAACTATTGAATAGTGTTCTTTCTATTTTAACTGTAGATAGATCTACCATATAGGTCTCGATCAGTGATTTATATACAAGAATACAGTGGTAAAATTTTTGTGTTGTATGACAACGTTAGGCAGAATAAGAGCTGGGAGATAACTGTTGACACGTAGCATTTTTTCCTTGTTCTTTTTGCCCCTAACCGGAGACGAGGTAAGTGTATTCGGACCACGTAGCGGCCTGCCAATGCCCGGCCCTTACTATGAATAGATATAGCGGCAATTCTCCACTATTGTCTTATCTCCCTTTCTCATTTCATATTTTATTCTCCCTTTATCTTCCGAGCACGAATGGATATCCTTATGGAAAATGTTTTCAAAACAACGGTTTAGAATTTCAAAGTATCCTTTGCTATGAATGATGATGAGTATATTAATTTGAACAATTTAAAATGAATATAAAAGTGATTATATTCATCAATTATATAAAAGGTCCAGTTTTTACTTATTTACGTCTTAGTTTTATAACCTTCCGATCATTTAATTACGGTTTTAATCAACCTATAAAAATAATCTTTTTAAACCACATTCAGAGGGTTCTATTTAATTTTAGCCACTTTTTAGCGAGATCGATTTGTTTAAGTAAGGCGCCCCCTCACTTCTGAACAGACATTCATGGTGCCATCTAATGGCAAAGATATGCGGTAAGAAGGCTGGGCAGCCATCTTGGTCCCCAAAACAAAGGGGTTAGTACCAGTTGAGTAGCCATCTTGACCTGGACAGGTAAAGAAAGAGACAGTACTCTTCAGGAAGGTCTCTTCTCATAAATCATGAGGGAGTAAATCTGTACACTCAGGCGAGAGAGGCGGCGGCGGCGGGAGGATGAGGAAAAGGAACCAAGAGGAACCCTTCTTTCATGTACATCTTCAAACAAGAATCAACATTCAAGTCTCAAGAACATCACACAAGTAAACTGCAATATTTAAAGTCATTCATGTAATAAAACCAAATTTCTCACTAACCAACTAATCACATTGTAACTATTTTGTTCAAACCATCCAGAATAGAGGTATTTTATTTTAAAGTATATTATATCAATTTATTATAAATACAGTCCACTCATTACCAGCAAACTATCAGTCATTCCTTAATTTAAACCAGCTTACCAGTATAATAATTAATTTGGGTAATATCCCCCAATTTTTACTCCGGGGAATACCTAAATTAAACACGATTTAACTATCTTAGTCTCATTTTTCTGCTGTAAGTGAATGACTCAAAGGCAATTGGCGCCTGCGCATCTCTGCACACAGTGGAAGACGCCTACTAATCCACCTTAATATACCTCCGGGTAAGACAAGGATTAATTTATATCAGCCCATTTATAATTTATACCGCCCATCTATATCAGAAGGCGAGAACAGCAAGACGAAAGTCATATCGTCCCAACCACCTCCTCACTTCTCCGGCTCTCTCAATGAGATTGAAGCTGCAGATATACAAAAGTATTCTGAGACCAGCACTACTATATGGGCCACCATTGTTTACCCACATATCAGATGGAACCCAGCGCCTTCTTCAAACTTTTCAGGATTCGATGTTGAGGAAAATCGTGGAGGAGGAAGAGGCCACCGGAGCTGCATCAAATGTTGGAGTTGCCCACTGTACCGAAGTTCATCAAGCGACGACTCATCAAATTTTTCGATTCACTTCAGTACTGTACGAATCCGTTATTCAACACGTTAACACCTGCCCCCCCCCTCCGGTGCGTTGGCAACACACTGTGTAAGATGACGTAGTATTAGGATTAAGTTTTATTAGATTTAAGTTTGTTAAATTCAGAAATAATGTGTGCCCTAACACATTATACACATTTATAAATACGCACAACAAAAATAATGTACTCCAAAAGACTCCTTAAAATGTAGACGTTCTACAGTAAAAGGAGAAAGTACATTGTTTATAAACTCGTAATATAAACTCTCTATTTATAATTTACTTGACAATTATTTTTTCCGTGGAGGGTAGCAGGAAAAAAAAATGGAATAAGTCTAACCATCGGAACGGTCCCTTCACATTCCATTAATTCCATGGCCATATGTATTGAGGTATTGCAATTATTAATATTATAAAAGTCTTGGCCATATGTCTTGTCATTGGTGGCTAAGGGGCACAGGTAAAAGGGACCTTGCTGAGTAAATCTATTAAAATCAGATATTGCCTGCTGGCATTGTTGGTAGGCAGGTCAATTATAAACAAAACTTGCACCAAACACTTTACCAAATGAACCACCTCTTGTAACCTATTTTTCTTGGGCGTGGCTAATATCCAATGAGGAAATGAGGTTCCCAAGAGTTGAAACAAGTGGTGGCAGAAGTAAAGAGAACAAAGGGAAGACGAAGCTACAGAAGTAAGAAGCCCGAAGAGAGAACAAGATGCACTTTGACCAGACGAAGTTCTAAGAAGGGCCTATGAGACCAGGAACGCAATCACACAACACGACACCAAGGGCGCAGACGTCACTACATACTCGACACGCACCACCCAAATCAGCAGCTTTATGTACATATTAAGTAACAAGTTATAATGTAATAATCATATTTTATGGCAAACTATTTGTTTGGATCATTTTAATAACATAATTTATCTGGACATACGGAATTGAGCTTTGGGGCTCCACTAAATCATCTAATTCCTCTCGAATCCGATCCTTACAGTCCAAAATCCTTAATGCTCCTTACTTTGCAACAAATCAAATCATCCATCAGGACCTCAATGTCCCTAATGTTGCCGATTTGGCCAGACCCAGATACCAATCCTTCCATTATAAACTTCCCAACCACCCAAACCAACTCGTTTATAACCTGCCTTCTTCTTCACTACCTAATAATCCTCTAGGCGTCTGGAAAGAAGATGGGCTCGAGATCTTCTCCTTTAGAAGTGTTTTTGGAGTTCTATCAATGGGTAAATTCTCCACATGTTTGTGTCATGTCATAATATTACTTTCAGCAAATTTACTTGATGTGTATATATGTATACAGTTGTAAATAACAATAAATAAATTATAAAATAAAAAAAACATCATCTATCAATGATTGTGAATAAACTCTTTGAATGTAGTTTATAAACTATTATATTACCCAATACCACCCCTGATTATATTATATAAATAATGGTAACGACATTTTATAAATATAAAGGTATTTAATTGGTAAACTGGTAAAGACACAAAAAGCCTTTAGAACAGAATCCAATTATAATAACAGTTTTGTAGGACTCAATAAAATTAATTAATTTATTTATTTTTTTGATAATTGCCTTCAGCGATTATCATGGCATCCCGACTAAATCATAAAACAGTACATAGCAATGGCACAGCCTTAGACTATAGCTGGACTATACCAACCTACATACTTAGCTGGACTATACCAACCTACCTACTTAGCTGGACAGATATCAACACCTTATAATGCCAAAAGGCAATCAAAGGGAGAAGAGCTAGTAAAGTATATTGAATACATTTTATATATTATAAGTAGTTCACTATTATTTCTTCTCCTCCTTGTGTTAAGGTCCTGATCCCGGATCGCTCCTGTAATTGTACGAAGGACTTTCCGTTCAAATCTCTGGATTCTGCTTTCTAGGGTCCCTGTTAGAGCCCAGGGCTCGCAGCCGTATATCAGATATATTTAACTTAGTAAATAATATTAAATATTAAATTTTTCATCTTGTAATTATTAAAAATTATGTATTTTCTATTTTCAGTTCCACCAAATATCCTTGACGATCAAAGTACTCCTTCCTCTGTGGCCGTAAGGGAGAACCAAAACGTCTCCTTGACCTGCAAGGCTGAGGGTCTCCCTGCCCCCCGCTTGTCCTGGAGGAGGGAGGATGGCCAACCCATCAGCCTCGACAGGAAAACCAAAGGTATTCTTCATTATACTTTATTTTTTCTGTAATATAAACTTATTATTAAAATAGTTGTTAACCAAGAATAATAGATAAATGAAAGTTGCGACAAATTTCTAACAGGAGGACTTTCAGAACCATTTGGTGCTATTTGGCGTCTAGATAATTATAGCAATCCGTCACAACCTCAATTAGCAATTAAGATGCTCTTTTGAACCGCATTTCAAATCTCAATCACTTAAAATAATCTCAAGATTACTAACACTTTCTAGAAACTTTCATTTACGTGACCTCAAGAGAAGAAAATAGTCAGATATTTCACCTCAATTTTTATTCATTTAATGAAAATTGTGTATAATTACAAGTCAAAATTGATGAGTCTGTCAACAATAGTTAGGGAAAATAAAAATGGTGGCTGTTTCAAAACATTAAAAAATATAATTTTTCATTAGAAGCCCCAAATCGATAAAACTACCTACAACACTTAAAAATCTAAAAAAACATTATTTAAAGAAGAGTAAATTTTCTGAAATATGAGCCCTAATAGAGCTATTTACGTCCAATAGTTCTCGAGATATATCATTTTAAAAAACAACATTCTTAAAAATCTACTGAAAGATTAGAAGTTAGTTAATTTATTTTGAGAAATCTATATCTCAGGAACTATGTGACGTGTAGATATCTTGAGTAGCACTCAAATTAAAGCTAGTTTAACGTACTATAAAGTACTTTATGACCTTTACCTTCCTAGGAATATTAATTGAAAATCTCATAGAATATCATTTAGCGTAAAGTAAATTTACTAAAATATGAGCCCTCATAGAACTGTTTACGTCCAATAGTTTCCGGGATACTTTTTTTTTTTTTTTTAAAGCGACATTTCATTAAAAATGTCCTGAAAAATCAGGAACCATGAGACGTACAGATGTCTATTAGCACGGAAACCAAAGCTATTTCAATTTACTATAAAGTACTTTATGACGTTTCTCTTCTTAGGAGTAGTAGTTTTCATGGTATTGCTGAAATTAATTTATTTATAGTTCTAGTTCAGATAATATATACAAATTTTCAAATGCAAAATTCATGTTCATATGCAAATATCATAAAAGCTATTTCCACTATGAAGATAAATGGAATAAACTACTTTATAGTATTTTAGACTGTCTTTAAATTTATTGCTGTATATCCAATGGTTCCTGAGATAGTTTTTCATAAATAAAAAATTCCATCCTAATCGCTAGAAATCACCATTATCAGAATTTACTTTTGGAAAAAATCGTAAACTACTTCTCCTACGAAGATAGACGTTATGAACTATATTATAGTACCTTTACTTTGCTTTAATTTGAGGGCTAATAGACATCTGTACGTAGGCATACCCTACTCCCTTTCAAAGAAAAAGTGAAGTAAAAAAGATGGAGGGTTGGCCACGCCCACGGTGCTCAGGTTTAAGTTTAGGTTAATAGGAATGTCCGATATTCAAATATAAACTTACATATGGCGGCCTCACATTTCCCGGCAATTCACTATTACATTAAAATCTTTTGTAAATATGAAATGTACTTGAAAGATATTTTATTATAAAAATATTTGAAAGGATTTTAGGTGCAAAAAATATGACGGAAAAGTTCTTGTAATAAAATTCTAATAAAAAGCGTTCTTGTATACACTGTTTCAAATGTGTTTCTAAGAAAATTTATAAGTTAGAATAATAACTTTTCCAATATAAGGTGCCTCGTTATTTGAAAATATTCATATATATTTACAATATGCTCGAACCCAAGAGGACTCCAGGAAAATACCACTAGCAACGTACCAGGAAGAATACGTTGCTAGTGGTGAATTCCAGAGAATGCTGAGGAAAGTCACTAAATAAATAAAAATTGAATTATCTTAACATGGCACAGCAAGCTGCTTCCCTCTATTGGCCGAGTAGAGAAGTTGGAGAAAAACCACTAGCTTTTGAATCAAAACAAGAGAATCAATCACCTTTTAAGCTAGATCTGAATTCATTTCCAAACTAGTTACCATTTCTACTTTCAATTAATACATTATAACCTCAACCCTCTGAAGACCTCAGGGCAATGCCGGGCCCATGGGAGAGCAGGGAACAGAATGAGCGAAAACAATCCATGACCAATATTTATCATCCACCAGGTAACTCAGATAGTTTGTTTCTGCATCTGTACTATTATAATATTGGATGATATTATTAGATTGGTGGAGTAAAAGGTGGTTAAACTGAAGGGTTTTGAACAAGGGAAGGGTTGATACATGTCGTATGTTAGAAGGAATGGAGTTCCAGTGATATGCAGCTGTTCAGTGAGGTGGAGGGTAGATATCAGATAAACGGGACCTGAGAATTTTAAATTGCAGGTTTTCTAGGATATAGGATGGCCGCTGAGTACTAATTGCTTGGAATAGGAAGCTAACAAATACTGGCATAGGAAGGATGGATAGAGCCACTTCAGCTCGGCGTGATACTGGGTTATGTGCGTATCTCTGCTGATCCAGAAAATTAATCGTCCTACGAAATTCATAAGACATTTAAGTTTAGATTCTATATTACCCGAAAGTCCACGATATACCAGGCAGCCATAGTCTAAGTGGGAGAAAACAAGAGAGGAAACGAAAAGTTGACCGATTCTATTGAATCGCTTCAGGGTAGCTATGGTTTGACGGAAAATGTGTGGTTTCCAAGATAAAATTTTATCAAAAGTATAAAGAATAAACTTTGCTGAAAATATATATGATAATAAAAAATAACTCATCACAAAATTAATATTGTCTCTACTTAAACAGAAAAATAATTTTTATGGTAATCAAATATGCCTTTATTTAGAAATATTTTGTGCATGAATTAATTAGGGTGAAAAATAGTTAGTGAAAAACCTAGTATAGTATTTAATTAAGAATCTAAATTTAATTTTATTTAAAATTTACATATCGCATTGAAATAACATAATGGATTCTTCTTCGGAAACAGTGAAATTCCATTTACCTAACAAATGGAATATCGATTAATATTTATGCTAAGGGTCAATTGAACAAATCATAATAGTAGGTTACGTAATGATAAAATTAATATATATATATATATATATAGATAGATAGATAGAGAGAGAGAGAGATATTGATAGATAGTATCAATAATTTGCAACTCCGAAGAAAAGAAAGATACCATTCACTCCTACCATGACAAGCTGTCGCAGGTATAGTTGAATTATAATAAAAAGTTTTGGACAGCGGACCTGCTCTCTAGAACAATTAAGAAGTTTATTAAAAGGCTCTGATTGTAGAGCTCTTAGCAACTATGTACGGCGGGCTACACTGGAAGGAGCTCAGTTGGTTAATATGTCACGAATCAATGCCATACAGTTTGATATTATTGTTTTGTTTCTTTTAACATAAATACCGCATTGTTGTTTTAAATTACCGACTTCTTGATTTTTTAAAGCATTTTATTATTTATGTGTGTGCAGTAAAGGCTTCGACAGACGGATACTTCGTCTGTGTATTCTTAATTAATTAAATAGATATTTTTTTATTGTTTTATAAATAAACAATATTTATTTAAAATTTTATATTTATTATCTGTTTTTGATTATATACGGGAGCGCTGTAGCAGCGTGGTAAGGCGCATTGCTACTAACTCCAAGGACTCGAGTTCCTATCCGGATAGACGGAAAATTGTTTTCTGGTACTCTGTAGCTGTGAGTCAACCCTGTGGGTTCTAGATTCCTCTGGTATCCTTAATTGGGTACAAATCTGGCGGTCGAGCGTGATTCTGACCAAATCAACTCCTTGCACAACCGTTGGTCGAGTAACAGTACTCCCTTAAAAAGTACTGAACTCCTGACCCTTCATGGGTTTAATTTTAATTATAGTTATATCCTTGTAGATAATTATTGAGCTTTTTATTGTAATGTATTAATTAACTAATAATTATATGAGAAAATACGATTTTTATGTGTATATATTGTTATTTAATTTTAAAATAAT
>NW_027110118.1:395897-404292 GCF_000696795.3 Halyomorpha halys | reverse complement strand
TCAATTATACCTATACTTCATGAGAATTAAAAAAAAAAAATCAGTCTAGCTGTAAGTATGCAGTGTATTCCGCAACCCAATAAAGTTGGACAGCACAACTTTTTAAAATGTTTTTTCTGTATTTTAATCGACAAAAGTATAACATTGATGCCCACTAAATAATGTACTGTAGATAACCAGAATAACTTGTTCACAGGAACGTAAAAAAGTAATACACTTGCTTTAGGGTCTTCGATTTCTTGAATTCGATGAAAAATAAACCTACTTTTTTATTAGAATTCTCTTCAATCCTTGTTAGCCTTCTGCCTTTCTTCTACTCTTCCATTGGCTTAGGAGCGGGACTGTCAGAAGTGGCATTTTAAATTCATCGGCGGATACTCAAATTGAATAAGCCATGTCAATTATCATTATTTATTCAAAATATTTTCGGGTCAACTTCATTTATTCTTTTTTTTCTTCCCTCTTTATAAAGCAGAGCTACTATTAAGAGAATCAGAAGAAATCCTCTTGCAAGTAAATGAAGATAATACAAAATATATGATTATAAGCCGAAAAATCCACCCAAAATAAAACAATTTCAAGTACTTCAGCTTCACAATAACACCAACAAATGATCAACTTACTGAGGTAGACCAGCGTAGACAAGAGCGAACAAAGCTCTCAGTCAAGAATACTGATTTAATTTTTTTAATTAATTTTCTAAATCAAGAATACTGAATTCCGAAAAATCTCAAAAGTTTGAACCTAATGGTGTACAATGACATGATAAAACCAGCTCTCATATAAGGCTGCGAGACCTGGGCCCCAAAAGGTACCCGAAAGCAGAATCGAAGTATTTGAACAGAAAGTCCTAGTATTACAGGAGTGATCTGGGATCAGAGCCTTAACACATGGAAAAAAAACTAACAGTAAAACGCTTGCTGAGACTGGCCAAGCTATATCTCACGATATGAAGGCGATATAAGGGACATGTGGCTGGAAGCGATCCATCAGGACGCCATTACACAACAATGAATGCCAGTATAGTTGACAAGAGGCCGCTTGGGAGGCCAAAAACCAGACGGATAGACAGAATCAACAAAGATGCTATAGAGCTGCATGCAGAAAACTGGAAAGCATTTGCCCAAGATAGGCAGGCGTGGATAAGGCAGGTTTGGGTGGCCAAGTAAGGTGTGTAGAGCCAACCAAAAAAAAAAAAAAATGATTTTGACCAATTGAATTTGATACTGTCTTGAAATAACAATCCAAATCAGTGCTATTCTCCTGATTCTTCATCACTAGGAACATCGCGATGAAAGGATAAATAATAATAAATTAAATTAAATTTACCGCTACAACTCATGAAGGGTCAGGGGTTCAGTACTTTGTAAGGAAGTACTGTTACTCGACCAACGGTTGTTCAAGGAGGTGATTTGGTCAGAATCACGCTCGACCGCCAGATTTTTACCCAATTGAAGAGGCTAGGTGGACCCCAGGAGGGCTCCAAGAACCTACAAGAGTTGACTCACGGCTACAGTGAAACAGAAAATAATTTTCTGCCCAGCCGTATTCGAACTCGAGTCCTTGGAGTTTGTAACCACGGGCCTTACCTCGCGGCTACTCGCGCTCCCATAAATAATAATACTAGAAGATTATTGATTGACCGTGTGTATAGATGAATGGAATATGGTCCGGGTTCGGTCAAAAAAACTCAAATAGTAGAATTATACTATTTTATTGAGCCAACGTTTGTCATATCTTTTATTCTTGTTTTTCTAAAATCTCACATTTTTATTTTATTTATTTATTTTTATTTTTATATTCACTATCCTTCCTGTTTCATTTATGTTCATGTATCTATCTTTTAATTTATATTCATGTGTTACCTTCTCAAGTGTACTTATATTAATTACTTTATTATTAATTTTCTATTTTATTTTAAACTTTTCTGTATTCCCGCTCATTTGGTATATTTTGATTCTTAATTACTTACACACATTGTATCCCATTATTTTAGACTTTACTTTTCCTTTGTTTTTCTATCTGTTTTTTGTTTTTTTTTTAATATTTCTTCTCCCCCTATTATGTATATTTCCATTTATTGTTCACCTAATTTAAATACTGTTTTATCATGTTTACTTTACAAATTATTTTCGTTATTGTGGCATAACTGCCGTCCCCATTCCTCCCAATACCAACGGTCACTTTTATTTTTGACTAAACAGGTATGCATTCTGTCTCATCATTTGATTTGTATTTTTTTTTCTTTTTAAATATCTTTAATATTTCTTTTCTTATCTATCTGTTACTATTACTCTTTTCATTTACTATTTACAACCTTTAATTTTTCTTATTATATCTTACTTTTTTACATTTTATACCACTGTTATTTTACACTTATGTTTTTTTTCTCTTTTTTTTTTCCTTTTTGTAACTATAGTGTTTGTATCTTTGTTAGCCCTGACGAAGCCCTGCAACGTGAGGTGAAACGTTGGCTCAATAAAATAGTATAATTCTACTATTTGAGTTTTTTTGACCGCACCCGGACCATATTCCATTCATAAATAATAATAATAAATATAAAACACTGTTATATAAAATATTATTACATTATGTACTACTTTCAAACTGTAACGGAGATCCAATGGCTAGGAGTAGAAGAGGATACTCGACTTCAAAGATCCCTTTGAGTGGTATTATTCACTATATTAGATCTAAAGCGCAGGTTACATGATGGCCCTGGACCTATTGGCTCTGCTACTTAATTGGATTGAAGGGCTTTTCCTCTTCAATGCAGTCACATGCAATTGAAATTAGTGCATAATTAATTGTACAAGATTTACTAGTCTCTCTATAAAGGCTCTTTAGACCCAGTACAACTAATTAGCCCTATTTGAAAGTGTCCACGGCTTTAATTAGTATTTATTATATTTCTTTATTAATTACAATGTTTAGGCAACTATAAATTATAAACTTAACTGTTAATAGGAAATAATACCTTCTATTGTTTATTTATTTATTCTTCGAAGCACCAATTTGAAGTATAGTGCTGTATTTAACAAAGCCTGTTTCCTTTTTTCCAAATCGCCTATTGGAAATTAGAGTTTGGTAGTTAAAGTATGCTATATGTTGAAATTTTTTTTCACTGAGCCAGGATTTCATTTTTGACGTTTACAATAGCAGGTCTCGCGGCCATCTTCTTTTCAGGCGCTTCGGAGGATTGTCAGGAATGGAAGAGGAAGCATAGGTTTAATTTTAAAACTATTACGTCACAAATAAACTCATTCATAAAGACCATAACATCCCATTCGTTGCAGATTTGACCCAAAACAGATATGCGTCTTTATATTCCTTAACCATCCTAACCCATTAATCCTTAATCTTTCATCCTTAACAATCCCTGATAATCCTCCGAGGCGTCTGAAAAGAAGATGGCCACGGGACCTTCTAGTTTAAATTAATGTTTGAAGTACCACAATGGGTGGTTCCTTCCCAAGATTTTCAAGTGTATATGAAACATACTACATATTTACCTGTTGTATTGTTTTGTACAGTTGTAATTACAATAAATAAATAATAAAAAAAAAAATTTTAAAACATGAATGTTTTATCATGTGATATTAGGTGGTGATGGGGTACAGCAATGGTATGTGATAAGTTAACACATACTTAAAGGCCTAAGTATACACTTATTTACAAATAGCTTGACGGCACTGGTTGCAATGTTTGGAATAACGGGTTAGGATTATGTTTCAATGAGTCCAGGAATTTAATATGTCTTCTCTTGATGAGGCTAGGAACGTTAGAACAACCATTAATTTGTGAAGAGTCGGTTTCTCCTTCTATGTTCCTTGTCCGTACGATCCGTAGCATAGATTTAGGAAGTTTTGTAAATGGCGCGGTTTACTATCAATGCGGTGGATGAACAAGAGAGCACCGTATAGGAGGGCAGAGTATACTCTTGTAGGTTTGTTCTTAAGTTTTAAACTCTCCTATCCAATCTTTACAATCCAAAATCCTTCGTAAAATCCTCAATGCTCCTTATTTTGTTACTAATAAAACCATCCATAAAGACCTAAATGTTCCTTATGTAACCGATCTAGCCCGAACCCGATATTGTTCCTTCCATAATAAACTCCCTAACCACCCAAACCCACTCGTTTCTAACCTTGCTTCCTCTTCCATTCCTGGAAAACCTCCGAGGTGCCTGAAAAGAAGATGGCCTTGTGACCTTATATTGTAAACTGTTTTTAGAGTTCTACTACTGGGTAATTTCTCTACATCCTGTATCATATCATTATGTCATTATGATCAAATTTACTGGTTGTATTTTTTTATACAGTTGTAAATATCAACAAATAAAGAAATAAAAATAAAATAATAAAAAGTTTTAAACGAAAGGATAGGCCCAATGATGTCAGGAGATGGTGTAGGCGATAGGATTTCCTCCGGACCGTTTTCGTTTTCTGATATAAGTGGGGAAAATATTTTATATATCGATCCAGTTTTATACCGGAATAGACTATGGCATTAGATGGAAAGATTATGGAGTTTACCACTTGGAGCGTTCCCGGCAGTTTCTTGATGTGCCTCCGTTTTATAAAGTCGGGGACAGTTGGTAGATCAAAGAACTCGCGAAGTTGTTCAGGTTTCTTCTTCTTCAGTGATGTAGACCTTACCATCTTCCGCAGCACTGTGTCCTCAAACTGTTGCGTTTCGTCACGAGGAAAAGTGAAGAGCGGCGCTCCTTATAAAAGAGTTGGTCTAAGGATACTTTTATTTAAATAAGACCTAAATGAAGAGATAATAAAATAAAAAAAAAATTATTTTTGTTATTATTTGTTCTTTCTTCTTGCTTAATTTTTATATTAAATTTCTTATATAGCCTATATCTTCTTATATTACTTGGCCATGTATAGCCTTAATTATTTTATAATCATTCTGTAATTCCATTTAATCATCATGGTTGTTGTCTTCTTTTTGTTCTTAGCCCTGATGAAGGCTACAAAATTTGGCCGAAAGGTCGGCATGCCTAATGAATAAGTTTTTACTTGTTTTTGTTCTTCTCTGATCGCATCATTGCATTCATCTTCTCACATTTTATCTCAATTTGTTTTTCATTTCAGCAAAGTTTTTTTTTTTTAAATAATTTATTTATTGTTATTTACAACTATATACATACATACACATCAAGTAAATTTGCTGTAAGTGATATTATGACATGATACAACATGTGGAGAATCTACTCATTGATAAACTCCAAAAACATTCCTAAAGGAGAAGATCACGCCTAGGAAGATTATTAGGTAATGAAGGAGAAGCCAGGTTAGAAACGAGTTGGTTTGGGTGGTTGGGAAGTTTATTATGAAAGGATTGGTATCTGGTTCTGGCCAAATCGGCAACATATGGGACATTGAGGTCCTGATGGATGATTTGATTTGTGACAAAGTAAGGAGCAGGATTTTAGGAAGGATTTTGGACTGTAAGGATTGGATTCGAGAGTTTAAAGGAGCCCTATAGCTCAAATCCATATGCCCAGATAGGCCTTATAACAGTCATGTAGATCAGTCTGTTTTAATGAATTGGAAGTTTGAACCGTTTGTCTAGTAAATGTTGAAATAGTCGGAATCGACAAGCAGTTTCCTGCCTTTTCAGTCTTGTATGAGGATTCCATGTCAGTCGTATGTCCAGATTTATTCCTAAGTAACGGATCTGTTCAACAGGAATAAGTGGGGTTTTATTAAAAGATACTATGGGGTAAGACGAAGGGTAAATGTGATTTGGTGGGATTTATTGGAATTTATTTTAATCCTCCAGTTTTTCCACCATTCTTCAAGGGTGGTGATGTGGGATTGGAGGTTTGGGATACAATGGAAGGATCATTATTCTCTGACAATAGACATGTGTCATCGGCATACGTGGTGAGAATAGTGTTAGGTTGGGTTGGGATGTCAGCTGTAAAAACTTTATAAAGAATAGGACCAAGGATACTACCCCGAGGTACACCAGCAGACTGAGGAAACAGGGATGAATAAGCGCTGTTGTGATTTACTTGAAATAACCTGTCCGAGAGATGAGAACGGATAATGAGATAATATGTAGGTGGTAAGAATTTTCGGATCTTGTATAGCAAAGAAAGATTTAGTATGGATATTCTTAGATAGCCTTCCTACGCTTTTGCTGAAAAAACGATATTTTGCACTTTATTTGATTCAAATGATAATGTAGGAGTTTCGTAACTTTTCGACAAGTGTCAAAAAGGATCTGCGTACAAAAATAAAAGCGTATCTTTAGTACCTTAGAGCACTGATGAAGCTCTGATTGTTGTTAGTTATTGGCTGCCTTTTGAAAGGCTTAATCTTTTGAGATTTAATTTAATGACACTGATTGAAAACCCGAAATTTCATTGTAAAGGAGAAAAATAAGTTGAAGAACCATACTTTTGAACGATACTTCAGGAACGATACTTTTGAAGTACCCGCTGATGAAAACTAAGCAGCGAACCTACATCCCCCTTCCCATTTAAAGTTACAATATCTATTTAGGCAGGAAGCGAGGGATATCCGGACTTGTAATGAACTGCTGTAAGGAATAGCTCTTTAACCTTCCCGATCGAACTTTAAGTGAATTGGGGAACTTGAACTGGGAACGGGTCCACTCCCTTAATATTTAGTTTTTTCTCCTTCAAGTTCCTCCAAACTCCTCTTCAAGACATGTACAACTTTTTACCTTCCGATAAGATTTATATTAATTGTATTTGATGATACTTTAAAAGTCCATTTGCTTTTCTATTTTTATAAGGAGTGCTTACTACATCTAGCAGGGTGCTCCCTGTGCAACATTTTACAGATTATAATACTCTTTGCCAAAAGCATTCTTCATCAGTTAAACTCAATTGAAAAAAAATATTTTCAAAACAAAGAAAAGGTTCTGTTTTAAGTCGCAAATGTGAATGAAGGAAGGAAGAAAAGTGTTTTAGAAAAGGTTATATGGGACAAAGGCAATTAGCCTGCATTTTTAAGATTTGAAAAAGGAAATGACATCAATATGAAGGTATCCTTGAGAATGGCCTGAGGGTCGAAACGTTGGAAAAGTTGTAAATAAAGTTGAGAAAAAAAAAAGGATCAAATTTGTTTTAAATTAAACCACTCTCAAACAAGAAAATATAAAATAATTAATCTAAATTTTGATTATTCCACCTTATACGTAAGATAAAATATTACTCGGTGATCATATGTAAAATAAAATATTAAGGGGGTGTTTACTTCGGGACCTATTCGCGCCGTACTTCAGGTGACCCCTATTGTATTTTATTTGTGTGGAACAAAGGGGGTTGAAAATTTTGAGACCTTTCACTCATTAATCATACTTATATTTCTTTTAATAAAATTATAATTCCCTGAAGGGGCAACTAGAGTTGGTTTGTTAGTTTAATAATCATTTTGATTATGTGATTTAAGAACAAAACTTAGGTGCTCTCATAGATTAAGATATTGGTTTAATTGGATGACTATGTTGGAAGTTTCGGTGTCGCGGTCACTTCTATTCACTCACGCGGAGCTTCCCTCGTCGAGGTAGACTAGTAGGCGAAATGGTGAAGACCATTTAGGCAGGCCAGGTCCTAGCTTGCATGGTGCTTAGTTTGGGGGTCTTTTGGTGTCCGCGGCAAGGGGGGGGCTTCAGAAAATGAGACCCCCAACCCCAACTTTATATAAGATCAAAAAAGCGCCGGAAAATTCGGATTATGTAAATACAACAGCGGGTATTAATACAAACTTTTTTATATAATATAGAGATTAATAAATGAACACAAAGAAATAGTAGTGGCTCAGGACTGTATTGGGGTAAATACAATTAACTTGAGGTATGTCGATTGCTTAAATTGATAAAAAAAAATGAAAAATGAAATGTTATAAAAGGGTAGAGTGTTATATGGGCACATGAAGAGGATGAAGGAGGAAAGATTGAATAAGAAGATCTTTAAGAAAATTGTTAGCTACTAAAACATGGGAGGATACACCGATAAAATATGAGAGAGGAATTACAGAGACTTAAAATATCAGATACCGACTGTCTAGATAGAGATACATGTAGGAAAATATTGAAAATTCTCACCATATTGGAAGAGGTGAAAAAATGGGTACGAAATGGTCCCGAAGAAAGAAATGAAAGGCAGTCGAAAATAGGGATGCGACATCGATAAAAAAAAACATCGATGTTCAATACTAAAACATCGATGTTAAAAAAACATGAAAAACCATTTCTGTAACATAAAGACTGTTATGTTAAAGACTACGCATGCTCCGGCCAGTCAGAAGTGCTTTTTCAATCAACCAATAGGACATGAAATCCAAAAAACCTCAATGTTTTAAAATATAGTTCCTTACAATACATTACCCAAAAAACATCGATGTTT
>NW_027110118.1:395463-395697 GCF_000696795.3 Halyomorpha halys | reverse complement strand
TTTTAAAATATCATTGCTTACAATACATTACCCAAAATACATCGATGTTTTTGAATATCCATTTGAAGAACATAAGGTCTGTTACAACGATCACTCATTCTACGGCCTGTCAGAAGTGGTTTTTGAAAATAAGAATCCGACATCGACTACAAAAAACATCGCTGTTCTAAAATCTCGTTGGTTACAATACATTACTCAAAATACATCGATGTTTTTGAACAACTATTTCAGAAA
>NW_027110118.1:383805-395323 GCF_000696795.3 Halyomorpha halys | reverse complement strand
ATATTCTAAAACATCGTTGTTTTTCTAGTCGTAATTTATCTCTATCTAACGACATAGCGTGAAGGTTGGAGGTACTTTATTATTCGACCACGTTGTTGATAGGAATCTATTTATACTGTAAATTTTTGGTTTTCATTTAGTTACTTTTGGAAAAAAAAAATGAAAAATTGGGACAAAACAACGATGTTTAGAAAACATCGGCTTAAAAACATCCACATCGATGTCGCATCCCTAGTCGAAAATCAAGACTCCTAAAGAAGCCTAACCACTAATATTGACGTGGTCCTTAGTGGCCAATACGTGATAAAAAAAATTTTAAAAAAGTAAAGAGGAATATTAGTACTTATACTAATTTATCTTATCAATATTACTAATTAGCCTTATCCTCTTACTAATTAACTGTATCACTAATAATAATTTAAAAAGAAAATCTTGAGCCAGTACAAGGAAAGAATGTGCTTTATAGGCCGCTTTGTAGTGGCCCTAAACAACACACACAGGCGTTCCTTTCTAGTAAGGACACAATATTTTATGTTTTAATTAAACTGCAATATTACGATGTAGTGGTAGCTATTGATAATATTGTCCTTTATATTGCCCCTGTATTAATTTGGGGCCTATACCTCAACCCCCATTGTTTATGTTTCATCAAAAGGTAAATTAAACATGCATTCCAATTAACTGTTAATCCTACTGTACACAAATCCACCTACGCATAACCTTAAAGGATTTTAATAATTTAATAATATAGATTCACCTATCCTTCTTAGGCTTCTGTATTGAATCATACATTTTGTGATTATAATTTTAATTTAATAATTATTCGAGGTACATTTAGATTTATACGTACATCTCAAAGAACAAAACAAATTGGAGGACTCAATGAGTGAAATTTATAAAATCATTGTATTTTAATGACACAAAAAAGTCATTGTGTTCTCAAATAGATTAATTTATTGATCTTGCCAAATTTTCGCCTAATCGGGCATCATCATGGCATCAAGAGCCGGGAAGATAAAAAGGCAGTCATCGCACCCAAATTATTAATTACTTTAATAAAAATAATTATAATTACTAATCAAAACTGATGAGTCTGCCAAGTATAGGTAGGGGGAATAAAAATGGTGGCTATTTTAAAACCATAAAAAAACATTAATTTTTCATTCTCATAGCTCTATATCTTAAAAACTACCAAATGCACTAAAAAATCTAAAAGAACATTATTTAAAAGAGTAAATTTTCTGAAATATTAGCCCTAATAGAACTATTTACGTTCTCGAGATATAGCTTTTTAAAAAGCAACATTTCATAAAAATGTACTGATATATCTTTAGTTAGTTAATTTATTTTGATAAATGTATATCTCAGGAACTATGTGACGTACAGATTTCTATTACCAATCAAATTAAAGCTAGTTTATAAAGCTAGCATTATAAAGTAGTTTATAACCTCTACCTTCCTAGGAATAGTAGTTTTCATGATATTTGCTAAAATAAATTAATTTGTAGTTGTTAGGACAATAGGTTTGATATATGAAAAACTTTATTTCAGAAACCATAGGACGTACAGATGTCTGCCAGCACTCAAATTAAAGCTAGTTACATTTACTAGTTACAATGTTTATCTTTGTAGGAGTAGTAGTTTTTATTTGAATAATATTTGACAAAATAAACTCACAAAATGTTAATTTCTAGTTGTTCGTATAAAATGTTGGATTTTTCAAAAAATATATCCCTAGATCCATAAGACGCACATATGTTTGCTAATACTCAAAATAAAGGAAATTTAACTTTCTATAAAGTAGTTTATAACACTTATCTTCGTAGGGGTAGTAGTTTTGATGTTATTCACATATGAATATAAATTTGGCAAATGAAAATTTGTCCTAACAACAATAAATGAATTTATTTCAGCAAATTTCATGAAAACTACTACTCCTACGAAAATAAACGTCATAAGCTATTTTATATCTCATTATATTAGCTTTAATTTGAGTGCTAATAGATATCTGTACGTCGCATACTTCCTGAGATATAGATTTCACAAAATAAATTAACCAACTACTCATATTTCAGTACGTTTCATACAACAATTTTATGAAATGTTGCTTTTTAAAAAGCTACATCTCGAGAACCATTGAACGTAAATAGCACCATTAGGGCTTACCTTTTAGCAAATTTACTCTTCTTTAAATGATGCTCTCTTAGATTCTCTATTGTTGTTGGTAGTTGAAAAGATATAGTTCTTCGAATAAAACATTAATTATTTTTAACGTTTTGAAACAGCAGCCATTTTTTATTCCCCCTACATATACTTGGCAGACTCATCAATTGTGACTTGTAATTACACCTAGTTTTCAATTAAGAAATCAAATATTGGGGTGAAACAACTGCCTCTTTTCTCCTCTTTGTCTCTTGTACCAAGAGTACAACAAAAGAAAACACAAATCATCTAGTAAACTTAAATACTTTTACAATTCAGAAACAAGATATAACAATTAAAAAAGGAAAAAGATTACTCAAAAATATTTTATATACATAGATCATTCACCGTATAATTTCAAATATGAAGAAGATGGTAGGGTTGCGTTCAAAAAAGAACAAAAATAATTTTGAATTATTAATTAGCTAACGTTTCGCCCCACCTTTCAGGGCTTCGTCGGGGCTGTAAGAATAAAGCTCTGCTCAGAACTTCCTTCAATCTACTTAATACGGTCAACTTATTCAAATATGAAAACATAACCATAAAATCGAAATTAAACATTCAAAAATGTGTCCTTCAAAATAAATCGAATGATTAAACTGAAAAAAAAAATAATATACAAATCTACAACATTTATAAATATTTAAAATAAAATACTTCTAGACGACTCCGATAGGTCAGAGACGAGATGGAACGGTCCTGAAGAGAATATTATCCACTCTGATAGGTCAGGGGAAGATATTTTCAATTCCTAATTGTTCGGTATACGGTCAATGCATGTATACGGCCAAATATATTCTTCCAATAAGAAAATATAAACGTAAAACCAAAATAAAACATTCAGAAATTAAAAAAAAAAAAAAAAAACAGAAATTAAAATCAAAGTGTCTTTCAAAATAAATCGAATGATTAAACTGAAATTAAAACGATAAACAAATTTGCAAAGTTTATAGATATTTAAAATAAAACGCTTCTAGACGATTCCGATAGGTCAAAGACGAGATGGTACGGTCCTGAAAAGAATATTACCCACTCTGATAAGTCAGGGGAAGATATTTTCAATTCCAAATTGTTCGGTATACGGTCAATTATATTCTTCCAATAAGAAAAGAAAAAGATAAAATCGAAATAAAACATTCACAAATAAAATAAAAAACAGAAATTAAAATAAAAGTGTCCTTCAAAATAAATCGAATGATTAAACTGAAATTAAAGCGATAAAGAAATTTGCAAAATTTATAGATATTTAAAATAAAATACTGCTTGACGACTCTAATAGGTCAGAGACGAGATGGAACGGTCCTGAAGAGAATATTACCCACTCTGATAAGTCAGAGACGAGATGGAACGGTCCTGAAGAGAATATTATCCACTCTGATAGGTCAGAGACGAGATGGAACGGTCCTGAATAGAATATTATCCACTCTGATAAGTCAGAGGAAGGCATTTTCAAATCCAAATTGTTTAAAAGTTGGTAGGCATATCTATAACGGCACTCAAATGCATTTAGTGTTCAATACCTCGATCAAACTAATCACCACAATGCTATTCATTAACGCAGTGGCTGTTGTGCATTAATCAAAATGTTTAAACACCACTTGAGTCACGTAGGGTCTGCTAACAACATCTGACGAACTATACAAAGGCGATTGACTGTATAGCAACCTGATATTAAGCCATAGGATGTTGAAAGGTCAAATAATCCCATTATTCCTGCATTAAAATATTACAATAATTAATATTAATAATAAAATAATATATAATGACACCTATTTACAAATATAACTTGGCGTAAACAGTAACATGCCACACAAAATTATGTCACATCGATAAATATTTGAAATTTAGCAGAAAAAATGTATAACGGATATATTTATGGTATTGTATATTAGTAAATCAGATATATTCAACTTGATTAATAATAGCAGTAACAAAGGTATTGAGCAAACTGTACTACGGATATTTCATAGAATATAGTTAATAAACGTTTCGTCCCACTGTGCAGGGCTTCATCCGGGCTAAATAAAAATAAAAACATAGAAACATTGTAAAATGTGACAAGAAAAATAGAATACATATACAAAGAGAGAAATAAAATATAAATATAGATAATTACGAAACTAATTACTAATAGATACTCCCGCCGCAAATGCCGTGGAGAGTAGGTCGTACTAACCAGGCTGAGAATTGGTCACACGAGGCTCACCCACTCCTATTCATCCTAGTCATTCATTTGTAGCTGATAAAATTCAGAAGGACTCAGTTAGTAGCATTCTACCGCATTACGAAAAAGTCATGAGCTTAATTGGCATTGTTTCTCCGTTGAAAAGGTTGATAAATACACAAATATGGGAGTGAACAAGAAATAATATTGATAACAATGAAAAAAGTATTTCTGAAGGGCAGGGCAAGGTCCAGATGATGGCTAGAAAGGTACTCAACATCTGGAAAAGGAAATCGAAGTTTATGAAATGATAGCCCAAGGAGTAAACTGAAAATAATTAAAAAGGACATCAAGCCCTGGGGTACTCCAGCCACAAATGCCGTAGAGATGTGCTCACACGAGGCTCACCCACTCTTATCATATTTCAAAAGAAACGCCTCATAACTGCCAGTAATGCAACAACAATTTGACAATTACCCATATTTTTCAAGAATGCCCATATTTCACATCACACCTCAATAGCTCAGGATTAAACCCAGATATTTCAAAAACCCTCGGAGACGATGATAAAACAATAGAATTTGTTTAATTTAGGTATTCTCCGGAGTAAAAATTGGGGGATATTACCCAAATTAATTATTATATTGCTGGGAAGCTGGTTCAAATTAAGGAATTACTGATTATTTGCTGGTAATGATGGAGTGGACTGTATTTAAATAACTTGATATCATATGGTTTTAAAATGAAATAACCTCTATTCTCATTAAAGTTTTCTGACACAATTTGTTTTAAGATTTGAGCAAAGTAATTACAATATATGTTAGTTGGTTAGTTGCAAATCTGGTTTTATTACATTAATTGAAGAAGATTACAGTTTACTTGGTTGATTATATGGAGCTTGAAGGTTGGTTCTAATGTGCATGTGATTATGGAAGTAGGGTTCTCTCTTCTCATCCTCCTGCCGCCGCCGCCTCCTTCGCCTGAGTCGAAGGATTTACTCTCTCATTTTTATGAGAAGAGACCTTATTGAAGAGTTCTGAACTCTTCTTCTCCGGTACAGGTCAGGGAGGCTTCTTTATTGGTACTGGCTCCTTTGTTTGGGGACCAAGATGGCTGCCCATGCTTCTTACTGCATATCTTTGCCACTAGATGGCATCATGAATTTCGTTTCAGAAGTGAGGGGGCGCCTTACTTAAACAGAATTAGTGTTCCAGTTTTTAAAATCAAAACATTTACTGACAAAAATATAACATTTAACAGGGGAAAAATATAATAAAATAATAAATAATCAAATTAAATAATAAATAAAATCAAACAAATATAAGCAAAATTAAATAAGATATAATTGGCGTTGATGACCAATGATGTTTGGCGCCACTAAATAAACTTTTATTCTGGATTTTCTCTTTTAGGAAGTCTGGTAAGTCAATTCATAATTTTTTTTTGTTGAGGTTAATAAACTTCCATTTGAATGTGATTTATTTTAATTTAAATTATCATGTTGTAGCACAACGTTTCGGGACCACTGTCCCATATGCATGTACTTTAAAACTCATAATTATTCAAAATTTGAATTTCACAAAGGAAATCATGTCACATCTTTATACTATTCTCACTTTTCTACCCTTGTAGAATGGCAGAAAAGTGGGAATAATGTAAAGATGTGACATGATTTCCTTTGTGAAATTCAATTTTTGAATAATTATGAGGTTTAAAGTACATGCATATGGGACAGTGGTCCCGAAACGTTGTGCTACAACATGATAATTTAAATTAAAATAAATTACATTCAAATGGAAGTTTATTAACCTCAAAAAAAAATGTTTATGAATAAACTTTTGTTATTTCTTACTCTCCTTATATCTATTCTAATATTCTTGTCACATCTTATAATGTTGATATCTTGTTTTAATTTAGCCCTCACGAAGCCCTGCAAACTTTGGTTAACAATAAATAGTTTTCTTTTACTATTATCTACTATTACTTCCTATAATCTATACTACCACCTATCTTCTTCCAATATCAAATTAAAATAGTTTAATCACTTTAAACTTCCACTGGACCAAACCAGCTCTGCCCAACCTTCAGCCTTCAACACTCCAATCCTGGAGAAGTTTCGCCCAGACAGGCCTCTTCGTAAGATTGGCTTGGCTCACTCACACATGCACTTATTTTGCAGCCTTTCACAACTTTCCCTCCCAACGCTTCTCCTTATTCTAAGCTCTTTCTATTTATTCTTGCGAACTGATGTTCTTTCAAACAATCAGTCTTCCTGTATACCTTCAATTCATTACATCACAGTAGAAACTTACTAAAACGGACTTCGCTGGATAATCATAATTGTTCTGATAACTTATCTTTCGATTTTAAGCAAACTTGTTTTTGTTTTTTAATTTTATTCTTATTATAATTTTTTTTTAATTATTATTTTTCAAATAAGATCCTGACTATAAAAAAGAAAGTTGAACTTTAAAATGGAGGAAATAATATTTTCTAGTGGACTTTACCTTTTTTTTTTACAATAATAAACGAAAATAAAATAAATTGTATCCATTTAAGTCCCAACATACTTTATTAATGAATTAAATATCCTACGTTTCAGCCAACCTGGCCATCGCCAGGGACAATACTAACTGTAAATAAACAGCCTCAAATTCAACTATTAAAATTTTTTTCTGCAGGCTATTCTGTCCATGTCTAATATAATTAGTCATTGACCTATCTATGTCACTATTTCATTTATATATAAATATTAGAAGAAGATAGTTGACCGTATAAAGTGGATCGTAGGAAGATAGTCCAGGTGGCAGTCAATAAAGCTATCAAAATAGTACAAGAAAACTATTTATTATTTACCAACGTTTGTAGGGCTTCGTTAGGGCTGTCTGATGGTACTACAAAGGAACAAAGCCCTTTTTTACTATTTTGAAATCATTATTGACCGATACCCGGACTATCTTCCTACAATATAAATACTTTTAATTGAAAGTAATCTAAACGCAGATGCCACTCACTTATCAAGAATATCATCTTCATGTGAGTAGTCTAATTTTATTAGACCTGGTTAGAATAGCTTGCAAAAATTTTGTACTTGAGGCTGTGAATTTATAGGTAACATTGTTCTTGAGAATGGCCAGATTGGCCGAAACGTAAGACATTTAAATTATTAATAAAGAGTGTTGAGACTTAATTTGATATAATTTATTTTATTTTAAATAATAAAACCAGTCCCAAAAAAGCTATAAGATTATGTATAAAATTTAAAAATTTTGAATTAATGAAACTTACGATAACAAAGATCGGAAAAGTATGTAATGTATATAAAAGAAATTTTATAAGAGGAAAATTTTTAAAAGTAATATAATCATGAGAGATAGTTGACCATGGATGACTTATAGAGAAGAAGATGGATGGGGGAGCGGTAAAAATATTTTTTTATTGATAGATAGATTTATTTATTGATAGATATTACAATCTGCCACACAGTTGTGGGCAATAGGTAATATTGATAAATGATCTCATACATACTAAAATAAAAAATAAAAAAAAAAATAAAAAAACTCTCTTAAAATATATACAAACAAAAGAATAGACAAGATGAACATAATCACACTATCTGTATGAAAAATAAATAAATAAAATAACATAATGATAAAATAATATATACAATATTGGTAAAAATATAACACTAATAAATTGTAATAACTTATTTAATCTTGGCGATAAGAAGGCTAGATTCTGGCCGAAACGTTGGCACGATTAAAGAAGTTATTTCAACTTATTTATGTTATATTTTGACCGTACCCCTCTCCATCCCAACCATCTTCCTGTAAAAGTAATATAAAAGATCGGATGTTAGTATTTTTACAAAATTTCACAATATTTAATGTTCCTTATTTTTTTTTTTATTTCCTATCAATTATTCGTAAAATCAGTTATTAACAATTGATAAATGTTAATGTACCAACAAAGGCCCCCGAAAGCTGGAGATAGAACAATAATCAGTTTGTTGACTCTGTAAACTATCAGTGATTGTGTTGACCTGATGTAACTGTATTAACCAAACTGCTAACCACTTAATGTAGCCATTTACTATCTTCACATTAGTACTAACCCCTAACCAAATATCTGCATTAGGTTCTTCTTATCCTCATTATGGTGTATGAAAATAACTGTAATTCAAGCACAGGTTACCATAGAATATACAATCCATCGTAACAAGTACATGTGCGTTCGTCTTAATGTATTCCAAAGTACAATTTAACATTTATTAATTATAAATAACTGTTATTTATCTGTTTCAGCTTGAAAAATATAGTTTATCAAGTAGGTAAATAAATTCGTTGTGTTTAAATTTGTGGCCATCCGTGTATATTCACACCGTTTTTAAATTTCAGGTGCTTTTTAAATATTTCTGGATTAAACTATCTTTAAGTCTCCTCTTCCCGTTTTAAGCAAGTATTCCAAAAGTGATATAGTACTGTTGCTCCTGGGAGGTCTTATTGGGGCGGGTACGGAAAGGATGGCTTTTTTGTGTTATGATCGCCACTTGTGAGATTGTGACATGTACATCAACTAACCTACTCGCTGTAATTGTCCGTTTGAGAAGTCAGATAAGTTACCACGAAAGGCGGTGAAGGGAAGGTTTCATTCTAAGAGGACCTCATTTTCGATTTATTATTATATTGAAATATCAAACATAATGTCAAAATTCTATCATTAGCTCATAATTATTAATTTATTAATTTTAAATTCATATAATTATTATTCACTTCATGATTTCTTTCAATTACTTTATTTTCATTTAAGTATTTGGTATTTCGTTAATTTAATTATTAGTTTATTTATAATCTTAATATTTTCTTGAGACTGGTAAATTTTTTAAAATAAATAATTCAAATTCTATCCATTATAGTCTCAAAACGTTTTATTTCTCTTATAAGTCCGACGTTTCGGTCAATCCGGCCATCTTCAGGGACAATCTACTTAATACAACTTTGAAGTTTACACTCCCACATATGTTTATCATACTTTTGATTATTTATAGCGATAAAACTTATAATTAATTAAAATAAATAATTCAAATTCTATCCATTATAGTCTCAAAACGTTTTATTTCTCTTATAAGTCCGACGTTTCGGCAAATCTGGCCATCTTCAGAGACAATCTACTTAATACAACTTTAAAGTTATATAATTTAAAAAACTCTAACTTCATGTTAAAAGTTTTGTAAAACATCAAAAAATCTGAAGATGGCCGTATTGGCCGAAACGTCGGACTTATAAGAGAAATAAAAGATTTTGAGACTATAATGGATAGAATTTGAATTATTTATTTTAAAAAAATTACCAGTCTCAAGAAAATATTAAGATTATAAATAAATAAGATTTAACCGTATCTAGAATGAAGTGAAATTGATGTTTTTGACCTGGGCAGAATAGCCTGCATGAAGTTAGTTGTTTAAATTATATAATTTCAAAGTTGTATTAAGTAGATTGATTGTCCCTGAAGATGGCCGGATTGGCCGAAACGTCGGACTTATAAGAGAAATAAAACGTTTTGAGACTATAATGGATAGAATTTGAATTATTTATTTTAATTAATTATTAGTTTTAGCGCTATAAATATTCAAAGTATGATAAACATAAGTGGGAGTGTATAGCTTGTTAAGGTGTTGGACTACTAATTCTAATAACCTGAGTTCGAATCTGGCTGGGGCAGATAATTATGACATATTACCCTTAATTAAGTAAACATCAAGTGGTCCAGGCCTGATTCTGATCTAATCACCTCCTTGCACAACCGTTGATCTAGTAACAGTACTTCCTTAGAAAATACCGCACCCCGACCCTTCGTGGGTTCAATCATTATAGATTTAATTTAATAAGAAATAAATTACATTGTTATCAACACTCAATGTACTTTAGTAAATAAGTAAAATAATAATCATATTTAAAGGAACAAAACTTAATATCTAACCCGAAGATATAAATAAAAGCCACACTGGTTTTTTTTTTTTCACATTTACCACTGTTCAGGCCAGAGACTGAACCTAAGAGATAATAGGTTTAACTGGATTTGAAATTTGGCGCCGTCTGGGAAGGCAGGAACAGCCAGCCCTGGTAGGGATAATCCCTTGAAGTTGGGGTCTGAGGATGCCACCAAGTACCGGCCCCACTCTGTTACCAGCGCTAGAAGAAGCATGGCCTGATAGACAGGACGAGTGTGGCGATGGCGGCACCCAGCACAGAAGTCGGCCCATATCTGCAGATCCAACAGGTGACACCTATCCATATCGTGGTCTCACCACTCATTGCAAGTAAGGAAGCATCTTACCTCTTTCAATAATCAAAAACGGTGACTCACATCATCAGCGTCTCATCTCAGCGATGGCAACCATAGTCAAAATTGGATCTAACTCACTAACACTATTATTATATTTTTTGGCATACCAATTTCTCTACCAGTTATTTTTGTTTTCCTCAATATATTTTACTTTCTTATCAATAATTAATTTTTTTTATATATAAATCCCAAATTAAATGTATTGTTCATTTTGGAATAGCCAGTCTCAGTTAAGGCAATGCCTGGGAACATTTCCTCAATAGTCATTGCCAGGGACCAAGTCCCCTGAGACCGTAAAACACATGATATTTTTTATTTAAAGTGTTAAGATCTGAAAAGTCATACGATGACCCGGGGAAGCGGAACCAGTCCTAATTTATTAATGGCCGGTAGTATTGGTAAGTTCACTTTTGAACCCCCACTGCCGCCACAACCACGTCTATGAATTAATGACCTACATTCATAAATATCCATATCCATAACATGTATATAGGCCGTATTAAAAAACTATTAATGCATTTTTATAAATTCATAAGGTATAGACAAAATTTCTGAACATGAAATGTATCTTGTTTAAAAAAATTAATCTAAATTTTAGGCCTGGGTTTCACAACTTGTATATAGCATTTTTATCTTTTTTTAGGTTTGAAGTTTTTTTTTACTTGAATTTATAAAACTGCATACATAATTTTTAATAATTATGAGAGATAGTTGACCGTGGATGATGAATGAGGAGATGGTTGGGGGTGCGGTCAATGAAAAACACAAATAAGTAATATATACAATATTGGTAAAAATATAACACTA
>NW_027110118.1:377610-382769 GCF_000696795.3 Halyomorpha halys | reverse complement strand
CGGAGGCGTTTCTTTTGAAATAAGATAGGAGTGGGTGAGCCTCGTGTGACCTATTCTCAGCCTAGTCAGTACAACTTCCTCTCTACGGCATTTGCGACTGGAGGTACCCCAGGGCTTGACATCCTTTTTAATAATTTTTAATTTACTCAAGAAAATACAGTTAATTGTATATTGTGCTATAAATTTGTACAAGATTTTGCTTTTCACAAATAAAATAAAATCTAATCTACTTATATATTAGAATATGCATATATTAGAATGATTTTTTTAAATTTTATACTTTTCTTTTTTTGTTGTTTTTTTTCTCTACGTAATCACCTTAAGCCGGTAGGTAGATATGATTATCAAATCTTTAAGATTAATATAATATCGTACAAATTATTAGAGCGACTTTGGAACGTATTTCTCTTAATATTTCGTAATTTTCTTAAAAACATCATGGCTATTAGAGACCCATTAATACTGCTAATTATCTTACACATCTTTTATACCATTAACTTAGTGGTCCTTCATTATTCAGATAGCTTGCAAATAATCTTAAAGAAAAAAAATAGAAAGAAAAAGAACTAACAGATTACATTTTGAGTTTTAATAACGAAAGAAAAGATTTCTAGAAGTGCTTATAAAGTCCATTAAAAGAAGAAGTTAAGAATTTTTAATTTATGTAAAGAAATGAAAAGTAGGGAATACATGAAGGGCCCGCTCTTGGATATAATTAGCAGCTTTTGCAATTCATTGAAAACCTGTTGAATGCTCCTTACCCTGGAAACCTTTTACATTTTTTTCCTCTTTTGTCTGTCTTGACAATATCCTTAAAAAGCATCTTATGAATGAATTGCTTTCTGCAATTTCCATTCAATAATTTAACTTACAAGAAGCTGTCCATCAAAAATAATTTATTAAATTACTACAATTTTTTTAAGCCTATTAATATAAATATTCAGAGCATAAAACGATATAAAAAGTCACATTATATAATTTTTTTTTTAATTATATGCTAACATTATACATGTTTTTTTTTAATTTATTATCTTTTCCCTTACATATTATTATTAATTTTTTTTATATATTCTTTATAGATGTGTTTACTTTTTCCATTATTTTAATTTTAAAACTTCACTGTTTTCTCTTTTAAAGAAATTATAGTCAAGTATGAAAATTATATTATCATTTTGAAAATAATAAAAAATACACATACATAAAAGTCCAACATGGTCGTCACCATTATAATTTATTAAAATTTAAAAAAATCACTCTAATATATGCATACAAAAAAATAAAATTAGGGTAAAATTAATAAATATATAAGTAGATTAGATTTTATTTTATTTGTGAAAAACAAAATCTTGTACAATTTTATAGCACAATATACAATTAACTGTGATTTTCTTGAGTAAATTAAAAATTATTAAAAAGGATGTCAAGCCCTGGGGTACCTCTAGTCGCAAATGCCGTAGAGAGGAGGTTGTACTGACTAGGCTGAGAATAGGTCACACGAGGCTCATCCACTCCTATCTTATATCAAAAGAAACCCTTCCGAACTGCCAGTATTGCAATAACAATTTAACAATAAGCCATGTTTTCCAACGATGCCCATATTTTACACCACACCTCAATAGCTTGGGACTAAGCCTAGATATCTTAAAAACCATTGTAGACGATGATAAGGCAATAGAATTGGGTGTTTCAGTTTTTGAAATCACAAAATTTACTGACAAAAATATAACTTGATCGGAAGGGAAAAAAAATAATAATAAAAAAATAATCAAATTAAAAAATAAATAAAATTTAACGAATATTAGCAAAATTAAATAAAATATAAATGGCGTTGATGACCAATGAAGTTTGGCGCCACTAAACATCCAAACAAACAAACTGTGATTTTCTATTTCTGCCTCACATGAGTGTATGAGTGTACAAAGGAAATATAGATCGGAAGTTATTATACTTTCTTTTTTATATTTATGTAAAAAATAAAGTTTATTTTGTTTTTATATAATTGATCAATACTATTAGGATATTATGTGCTCAAATTGTTTGAATAATTGTTAAAATTTACTTTTTGTTCAATATTTGTTATATATTTAGAACCTGAGTATTTTTCTGCTTCTATTGTACTTTTCATTATCCATTTCGGGGTTTAATTTTAATTTAATATCAAAAGTATCAGTGAAGTATAGTAATTAACAATTAACCAAATTATTTTGACAATTATTGATTATCAAACAATGAGTAATACAACGCTTGTCGGTATAATTGTTAGCCCGTCTCCTAGCGACAGAGGAGAATTGTAAAACAGACTGTAAAGTTGAAATGCGTATTAAAACGGAATGATCCGTTTGATCGGCTAACTGAGGTGACCAATCGGAAAGAGGATTACATCTAGCTGACCAATCCCGATCGCCCTTACAAGCTCAGTTATTATTCGGCCGCCATGCGGCTATGAACCCTAATCAGGCAGGAATTAACTGAACCCGGTTTGGCGATTATCGACAATCCCTAGCCAATGCAAATGTCTTTATGGCTTTTGTCTCATCCATGTTGAAGCTCTATGCATTTTCATTTTTATAGAATTATAAATATTTCCTATCTAACTTTGTAGTTCTTAAACTATTAAATGATAATCTTATTTCTAACGCGCCTTCCTATTCAGTATCCTTGATTTTTATCTAAATAAATGTATAAATATTGACTAGTGCTGTGGAAAAAGTACCATGTCCATTTTCTTCAAATTTGAGTTGTTAGTGCCATCTATAAGAGTTTAATAAAAGCTTACTATACTTCGAAATTTTCATCCTTTTGGAATACATATCTAATTAAATAAGTAAGTAAAATAACAGGATTGAGAAAACAAAAATATAAAATTATATTATTATAATTTATAATAATCAGACCAATTTGGACATATGGAATTGAGTTCTGGGGCTCCACCAAACCATCAAATTCTTCCCGCATCCAATCGTTACAATCCAAAATCCTACGTAAAATCCTTGATGCTCCTTATTACGTCACAAATAAACTCATTCATAAAGACCTTAACATCCCATTCGTTGCAGATTTGACCCAAAACAGATATGCGTCTTTTTATTCCAAACTCCTTAACCATTCTAACCCATTAATTCTTAATCTTTCATCCTTAACTATCCCTGATAATCCTCCGAGGCGTCAGAAAAGAAGATGGCCACGGGACCTTCTAGTTTAAATTAATGTTTGAAGTACCACCAATGGGTGGTTCCTTCCCAAGATTTTCAAGTGTATATGAAACATACTACATATTTACCTATTGTATTATTTTGTACAGTTGTAAATTACAATAAATAAATAATTAAAAAATAAAAAAATAATTTATAATAAGGGTCGATGTCCAGGACGTGGCTAGGTTGACAGAAAATATAATACTTGACTCCCTGGGAATCATACACCACCACATCTATGGAAATTAATGAGTATGGGAGTTTATCCAGAAGTGGGATGGCATGCATGCATCACATATCTTATTTGTTGTTTTAGTTATTATTTTTTATTGTTTTAAATATTTTAATATTTGTTATATAGGGGAATTTGTTGATCAAATGAAATAGGGGTTGTGAAATAGAAAGGAAAAAAAAAAGGAATAAATCGAAAAACTTGTAATTAGTTTGTAGACTGGTATTAATCGTAAAAGAAAACTGTGGAAAAAAAAAAAATGTTATCTATCTATTACATTATATCATGTAAAAATATGTAACGTATATTGTCCAGTCACGGATTGATGCTCTATATAACATTACATTTTTACTTTCTCAATCCTGTGATTCTGACTAAATCTCTTCCTTACACAACCGTTGGTCTAGCAACAGGACAAAGTACTGCATCCCTCACTCTTCTTGGGTTATATTGGTACAGATTTATGATTATATATTGTTATATATAATACGTATTTTTTACATTACATATCTACTTTCTCTATATATTTATTCTAATGTTCTGTCACTTCTTAAAATGTTTGTATCTTGTTTTCATTTAGCATTGACGAAGCCCAGCAACGTGTGAAACGTCGGTTAACATTAAACAGTTTGTTCTACTATTTTGGTAACTTTATTGACTACCTGATGGACTATCTTCCAACAATATAATAATTGTTTTCATAAATATATAAAATATTATTGTATGATTGGAACACAAAGCCTTAAGCTTCTCAAATATTAGCATATAATTAACTATTCAGCATATTGTAAACCAGTACGTTTATCTTCCGCCTATCAGGATAGGAAATTATAACGTCAATCCAGTCCAGATAAAACAATCTTAACTACTATTATATGCTAAAATACTACACCATTTTATAAACAAATAATATGTTTGCCGAAAATAAACGAATTGTTATTGAAATTCTACATTATAATTAGTGTTTCAGATTTAAGTGTCCAAACTAAAAATATAAATTAATTAACGTAAAATAATTAAAAATACCCCACGAAGGTGTGTCCATTAACACATTAGGAGATATTCGTGTTTAAAATTTTTCATTGTTATTAATTATTTAGGTTACAATGAATAAATTATTATATTTTTTAATTATTTTATTCATTAAACATAAATATTTATATGCATAATAAATATTATAAAATAGAAGGGCTGTTGTTTAATAGATTGTCCGGATTGGCCGAAACATAGGACATTTTAAATATTAATAAAGAATGTTTGAGACTTAAATGAATTCATTTTTTAGTTTTTTGTTTAAACGAAATAATTCATTTAGTAAAAGAAATATTTTATTGTGTCGAATGATTATCGTTAACATAATGTACATTGTCAAAGAACCCTTGTCTAAAATACAACAAGAGGGAAGGTTCATAATAAAAGTGGGGCAACTTCCACTCACACAGGAACTTTGGCAAACTGAGAAGGGCCATTTAATCAGCAAGTTCTTTTAGCTACCTCAGAATATCCTTTGTCTCCTGACACTTCCGAAACCTCCTCTTCACCATCCGGAGGCGTCCTTCCACAATGCGCAGGTTCTTTGATTAATTTAAGTGATGTGCTAAGATCGCACATAGCATTTTATCAAAATTACATCTGGGAGATGATGGCTGTAATATTTCGACATATTTAATTCCTCACAACAAATAAACTTTGAGGAAGAAAGAATATATTACTTGGTAAAGAATATATACTCA
>NW_027110118.1:375851-376610 GCF_000696795.3 Halyomorpha halys | reverse complement strand
ATATATATATTTGCTTAATGTACTTAGTTACTGATTACCAATTAATTGTAGGTTATTTCTCACTTTTCTATAGGTAATTTATAATATAAATTTATTTAAAGGCCGATAAAGTATATCTCACATATATATTTATTGCAACAATTAGACAATAGTCATATTTCACGCCACACCTCAATAGCTTAGGACTAAACCCAAATATGTCAAAAACCCCGGAGACGATGATAGAACAATAGAATTAGTGTTTCAGTTTCTAAAATCAAAACATTTACTGACAAAAATATAACATTGAACGGAAGAAAAAATATAATAAATAATAAAAAATAAATACAATTAAACAAATATAAGCAAAATGAAGTTTGGCGCCAAAAAACAGTATATTTTACCCTCTGGATTTATTTACTAAAAATTTGGTTTTTTATTATTTTCTATCTACACCAAAAACTACACAAAAATACGAGGTTTCCTTACATTAATTTTGATACACATTTTTACTCAATAATTTAGAGCATATTAAAAAGATTTTGAATAATGATATAAAATTACTATTGTATTTCAAAATAAATAACTTTTACACTTATTAAATAGAATACAGGAGTGGCAAGGCTTGGCTAGTGGGAACTTGGCAGTTCCCCTGTGCAATGTAAATATTCTATATAGGTGCGAATGTGTTTTATTTTATTGTTATTTAAATTTAATTTTTTTTGTATTGTACATAAATTTATTTTATTATTTGATAAGTCCCATTTCATTATATTTTTT
>NW_027110118.1:365883-375670 GCF_000696795.3 Halyomorpha halys | reverse complement strand
TTTATTTAGTTTATTCACAACTGTAAAAGTATTTTTATAACCAGCGAATGAGATGTAGAGAGAGAAGAAGACAAAAAAATAAAATAAAAATGCCATGAAGGCATGAAGGTTAAGGTCATCCAATGATGCCTCTCCATTAAAATTGAAATTTAAAAGTCACTTTAAGAGGTCCCTATTCCAGCTCCTTCGTAAACGTCTTCTCGTATCTGGTAAGTCTAGTGTTGATAGTCCTTGAATTAGAGGGTTAGTGTGTGTTGGAAGTGCGTCGTGAAACCGTTTATATAATGATTTAATGGTTTTTTGTACGTAGGCAGTTCGTAAGTCTTTGTGTAAGTTCTTGTTACTGATGTAGGGGGGTGCGCTACTGATCAGTCTTAGTAATTTTGATTGAAATTGTTGCAGTTTCAGTAAGTTAGTTTTTTTGGCATATCCGTAAATTTTTTGCACCGTAAGTCCAAATTGGTCTGATAAGGTAAGTATAAATCTTTAGTTTTTCTGAAAGTGGTAATTTCGATCGTTTATTTAAAAGATGAAATAATAATTTAAGTCGGAAATTTAGCTTTTGTTTTGTTATTTTTATGTGGGGGGGGTCCATGTAAGTCGTTTGTCTAATGTCAATCCAAGGTATTTTACTGTGTCTGTCCGGGGTTATCAATTTTTATTTGTTTCCCCTTTATTCTTCTTTTTCTGTATATATTGCATGAATGAATAATTGCAAAACTGATATTTAATACCCTTAAGTTGTGTCTGATCTCAAAATACCTGTAAATTTCCTACCCCTACATACTTTCTAATAATCTGTTTCTATCTCACTGATAGATTATTCAAAGGAAACTACAATGGATCCTATTCACCCCTCTTCTCTCAGGTCTCTAGCGTTCCTGAAGGTAATTCCTCGGTTCCATCCTCTACACAATCTATGCAGCTGACATCCCAACTAATCATAACACTATCCTGACCATGCATGTCGATGACAGTGTGTTCGCAGTTAATTGTAATAATGTTACTAGACAAACTTGTACAAAAATCTGTATTTATAGTTACGCTTTTGGGAGGGGGAGGTCACTATTGTTCATGCGATGGCCGTTTCGGCAACTTTTGTAACAAATGTCTTATTCCATCTACATCGTAGTCCTGAATACATAATGTACTCCCAAAATCCAATATGTAATTAAGAAAGTAATCTTTTTTTTTTTTCTTTTTTTTCATAATTTGTTCATTTAAACAAATTCAAATATACATATACAATACAAATAAATATTGTAATATTAAGGCATTTCAAGGAGCTCTTTGGTGTATAGCACTTTTTTGTTTAAATAGCTAAACTCGAATCATCATACAAGAGACAAAAGACAGGATACCGTACGTCGATTCCAACTATTACAGCACTTACTAGATAGTATAAACTTCCAAATCATTAGAAAAGACTGATCTACATGACTAATAAGGCCAATCTGGACATACGGAGTTGAGCTTTGGGGCTCCACTAAACCTTCGAATTCCTCTCGTATTCAATCCTTACAATCCAAAATTCTTCGTAAAATCCTCAATGCTCCTTACTTTGTCACAAATAAAATCATCCATAATGACCTTAAACCTCCATATGTACCGATCTAGCCCGAACCAGATATCAAGCCTTCTATGATAAACTCTCTACCCTTCTATTATAAACCTTTGCTTCCTCTTCTATTCCTGACAACCTCCCGAGGCGCTAGAAAATAAAATGGCCGCGAGACCTTATAATACAGAAATATTATTTTAAATGTTTCTATTATTTATGTTTTAGAAAAGGTACGATAAAAGTAAAATAAAATATTACAGGTTGATCACTGCTTTATATAATAGAGAGAAATATATTTATGTAATATTTTAAATTTTATATTACATTATTGTATCCAAAACTACGTTTTGTACCCCAAAGAGTGAAAAACAATCAGAATTTTTAAAGATTATTTATAAAAATGAAACATTAAATATAACGATATTATAGTAAAGATATACTAGTGATTCGAAGATAATCTATTCTCTCTTGATGGCAGCGTAGCATGAAGGCAAGCAGAAGGAAGCGTAAACAACTGCTTAGTGAATTAAAGATCAACATTCTCTCTCCATCTGTTGTTAATCACTGGGATCACGTTATACTAATCTAATAAATTTGTAACGGTGTGTTGTACTTCCTCACAATTCATATAAAGTAAAAATTATTTGTTTATTTATTGAAATTTACAACATTACATAAAATACAATTAAATTTTGAAATGGTAAAAAACCATAATGGGATGGTACAGTCATGTAGAGAAACTACTGATTGGTAACACTCTAAAAACATTTTTACAATATAAGGTCTCGAGGCTATCTTCTTTTCAGGCACCTCGGAGGATTGTCAGGAATAAAAGAGAATGCAAGATTAGAAACTAGTGGGTTTGAGTGGTTAGAGAGTTTATAATGGAAGGAATGATATCTGTTTCGGACTAGATCGGTTACTTAGGGAACATTAAGGTCTCTATGTATGATTTTATTTGTGACAAAGTAAGGAACATTGAGGATTTTACGAAGGATTTTAGATTGTAAGGATTGAATACGAGAGTAATTCGAAGGTTTAGTGGAGCCCCAAAGCTCAACTTCATATGTCCAGATTGACCTTATTACAGTCTTGTAGATCAGTCTTTTGTAATGTTTTGGAAGTTTAGACCGTTTGTCTAGTAAGTGCTGTAATATTGTCGAAATCGACGTGCAGTTTCCTGTCTTTTCAGTCTGGTGTGAGGATTCCAGGTTAATCGCTTGTCCAAATGTAGTCCAAGGTAGCGGATCTATTCGACAGGGGTCAGAGTAACATTATTAAATGAAACTGTAGGGCAGTCAGTAGGTTTACGGCGAAGAGTAAAGGTGATTTGATGGGATTTGTTGGAATTTATCTTAATCCTCCAATTACGACACCAATCTTCGAGGGCTATGATATGGGATTGGAGATTTTGGGATGCAATTAATGGGTAACAGCGAGCACACATGTGTCATCGGCTTACGTAGTGAGGATAGTGTTAGGATTGGTTGGAATAGATTGTCTGTATAGACGGTGTAGAGGATGGGACCAAGATACTACCTTGAGGAACACTAGCGGACTGAGAATAGAGGAATGACCATTGTGGGGCGAACCATTGTGGTTTACTTGGAAAAATCTATCAATGAGAAAGGAACGAATGATGAGAAAGTATGTAGGAGGTACAAGTAAATTTTAAAATGGTAAAAAACCATAATGGGATGGTACGGTCATGTAGAGAAACTACTGATTGGTAGCACTCTAAAAACATTTTTACAATATACGGTCTCGAGGCTATCTTCTTTTTAGGCACCTCGGAGGATTGTCTGGAACAAATGAGGAAGCAAGGTTAGAAACTAATGGGTTTGGGTGGTTAGATAATTTATATTGGTAGGGTTGATATCTGGTTCGGACTAGATTACATAAGGAGCATTTAAGTCTTTATGGAAGATTTTGTTTGTGACAAGGAAGGAGCATTAAGGATTTTACGAAGGATTCGATACGAGAGGAATTCGAAGGTTTAATGGAGCCCCAAAGCTCAACTCCGTATGTCTAGACGGGCCTTATTATTGTAAGTGCTTTAATAGTCGGAATCGGATCTGTTCAACAGGGGTAAGAGAAACGTTATTGAAGTATACTGTAGGGCAGTCAGGAGGTCTACACCGAAGGGTATAGGTGATTTGTTGGGATTTATTTTTATCCTCCGATTTCTGTACCATTCTTCGAGGGTTGTGATACGAGACTGGAGCTGAGACAAGCCATCAGAGGGTTATTATTAACTGTGAGCACTTATGTGGCATCGGCATACGTGGTGAGGATAGTATTAGGATTTGTTGGGATGTCAGCTGTATAGACAGTGTAGTGGATGGGACCGAGGATACTACCTTGAGGAACACCAGCGGACTGAGAACAGAGGGAAGAATAGGAACCGTTGTGGTTTACTTGGAATAAGCTATCAGTGAGAAAGGAACGGACGATGAGAAAGTATGTAGGAGGTAGGAATTTACGAAGTTTCTAAAGCAGTCCCAAGTGCCAGACTTGATCAAAAGCCTGCTCTATATCGAAAAAGACTCCTGCGCAGTACATAAAATAAATTAAAAATATTTTTAAGGAGGTATAGAAAGTTGACCGTAGATTACTAATTGGAGAAGATGGTCGGGAGGTACGGTCAGAGAAAAAAACATAAATAAACAAAAATAATTTATTTATGACCTGAGTTTCAGGTCTTCATGAGAGCTATAGAACAAAAAAGATAACAGCCATCAGAGAGACATAAAACTGAAAAGAAATAGTATACAAACATATTTGGAATTATACTAAACATTTAATTGAATAATACCAAATAATTGATATTAGTTAAAGATGAAATATAACATTATGTAGATAAGAAGATATGTATAAGATATGTTAGTAGTGTTTAAAAAAATAAAAAAACAAATTTGAATCTACAAATTGAACGATATGACAGAAAATGAAATATATGATACAATGGGTGAGTAACTGTTATCAATCAATTATTTTGTATTATTCAATTTAATATTTAGTATAATTTCAAATTTTTTGTATACTATTTCTTTTCAGTTTTATGTTTCTCTAAGTGGTGGTTGTTATCTATTTTTGTTCTATAGATGATAAAGACCTGAAACTTAGGTAGGAACGTCCACATAAATAAATAATTTTTTGTTTATTTATGTTTTTTTTTTTTTGCTGACCCCACTCCCCCTTCCCTTGACAATATTCTCCAATCATTAATTAAAAATCCTTTGGTTTTGTCGTCTTAAAAATATTTTAAAAGAAATATACTTTGAAACATTACGCAAAAAATCGCTTACAAGTCTTATCCGCTTGAAATTTGTAACCATAATGTTACAAAAAGAGATTCTACGTAAGCATACGATGTAGTAAATAAAACTAATACATATCTTTTTACTATGAATTATATTAACAGTTTTTTACGCACAAGTATAGGCAATAAAACAAGTACAAAACCATAGTAATTGTGTGTGTGTAAAGTAGCAAGTGTAAAGTTACATAATAAATTTGTGGTTGATAAGGATGCTTAGTGCTACAAATAATTATTCTGCAATTCGTCATTTTTTAGTTTTATGTACGTGTTATAACTTCTGCTCAATCCTTTCAGTCCAAAGCCCTTGGAACAATAGTCGATGCTCCTTACTATGTAACCAACAATACCCTACACAATGACCTTAATATCCCATTAGTATCAGAATTCATTAAATCCAAATTCACCACATTCCATAAGAAACTCAATTATCATCCTAATCCCTATCTATCACTACCCATCCCTACAATCCTTTCCAAAGGCCTATTTTAAAGAATTATATTGGAGTTCTTGCAATTACCAGATTCTTCACTCCGTCTGCGGTTAGTGCCCTCACTCACATTCCATGGGCTTTAAATACGAGTGACGTGGTTGGGAGAGAAGTGCCTGGATCTTCCGGGGTCCTGCCCTTTCTTCCAAAAGCCTAAAGGGGATGTAATTTTACAAAATAAAAATAAATTTATGAATAGTTATTTCTGATACAGTTGAGTATTTCAAGACTTCGCAATGACTCTAAAATACTTTACGTATAAAGTATAGCATAAAGTAATATAAATGTATAAAGTATAGCATAAAGTAATATACATGTATAAAGTATAGCATAAAGTAAGATAAAAGTATAAAGTATAGCATAAAGTAATATAAATGTATAAAGTACAGCATAAAGTAATATAAATGTGAAAACGAGAATACAAAGAGGTGGAAGAATATATTATCATGAGAAAGAAAAAGAAAAATATCATTTTACATACAGAGAATAATACATTCAAAAGGAAAATACTCGAATCCATTTACATATCTGAAAATATTGATTATACAGTAAATTTCAAGACAGATACAAGCAATTTACATCAACACTATGCTGAGATATTAAGTAAGATTAATTTATTAACAAGTTGGCCTTGATAGAATTTTTGCTAATGAAATAAAGAGAAAAATTGACAAAAATGTAGTTATGATAAATAATTTTTAAATGCTTGAACTGAGTGGAGGAAGGTTACAAGCATTGTTGTGATAAACGTTTTAAGAAATAGTGTCTGCAGATAAATAAAATTGACTTTGTTTTTAATTGATAATTGACTAATTAGGTAATTAAACATATGTGGGATATACTTATTAACAAAAAAATATTTTTCCCTAATGCTTTTAATGTTTCATAGATATTGATATTTTTGACCTGGGCAGCATAGCCTGCATGAAGTTTTAGAGTTGTTTAAATTATATGGTTTCAAAGTGGTATTGATGTAAGATAAATTATAAATAATAATGTTAAGTATTTTAAATTGTCTGTAGGATCATACATGTAATAGAAACTGTTTTAGTAGATTGTCCCTGAAGATGGCCGGATTGGCCGAAACGTTGGACGTATAAGAGAAATAAAAAGCTTTGAGACTATAATAGATAGTTTGAATTATTTATTTAAAAAATATATAAAGTTTAAAGTCTTAAATACAATCGTATATATTTGTTTGTTTGTTTGTTCTCTGATTATATATTTTATTTTTGTTATCTTGCTCTTGTATTCTCCGTTTTACTTATTATAACTTAAATAGTACATATTTCATTCTATCATTCAATACTGTACTTTTACTTCAATAATTATTTTATTCAAATAAATGAAAAACTCCCCAATAATAATATATTTACATATACAATTTAATGAGGCAATTTGTAAAATATCTGGATACGTCCTCATGATATTATAGCGAGAGATAATGTAGTCAAACTGCATCGTGTAGGAGCTCTACTAGATTATCTATTAAATCATTTCTAAATTGAATCTGTCATAAAGTTATTAATGGCTTAGCTTGAGAGTCTATGTTAATACAATTTTATAAAAACCACTCAGGGAAACAGCATATAACCTACATTATTAGAAATTATGTAGACAGTATATCATTTAAATGATTAATATATTATATTTTAATATTATCAATTAATTTAAACCGTATTGTGAAAACAAAAAAAAGAAGTCTAATTAATATTTTTTTATCTAGATTACCGAAGAAGGGTGTTACTTTACTCATTAAAGGGTAACATTACTCAATTGATATTAAAAGTCTCGTGTTGCTGAGTCTGGCACACTAGTGGTAGTGAGAGACGAAATATACTTACATAGACAATTACAATTACTTATGAAATATATAAATGGAGAAAGGAGAAATATACTTTATAATTGTAGGTTTTTTTCTATTTGTAATGCTTAATGTATTTCTATCTACGAGGAGAAGATGGTTGGGGGTGCGGTCAGCGAACACAAATAACTAAACACTTATCTATTAGCGCCAACGTTTCGGCCAGAATTTCAAAGCTTCTACAGAGCTAAGGAATAACAAATAAGATAGTAACCAATGACTAAAATAATATATAGAATGATTAGAAAATGACGGACATTATATATAAATAAGTAGTGATAACTATATATAAAATAGTTTAACCCTAATAAGAAGATAAAGACTGTATGAGCAAAGTAATATTAAAATGAAGTAAGAACAAATAATAAAATAAATATGAAAAATAGTTAGTTAAAGACGTATGTAAAAAATGAAAAGAATTTAAAATAAAGTGATGAAATATTGGGAAAGAAAACTTATATCTAAGGAAAATAACAGGATTAAACAAGTAAAATAATCTTAAAGAAATATATAAATATAAATTATTAATTTTATATATATTTAGTAATAATAATTTAATATATAATATATTTATATTTTGGAGGAAGATAGTCCGAGTGGCGTTCAATAAAGGTATCAATAAAGTAAAAAGAAACTATTTATTGTTACTGAAAGATTGGTGATTGAGCATGTGTATCAATAAATGGATTTAAACTCAAATAGTAACATTTTGCACTTATATTGACCACACCCGGACCATATTCCATTTATTTATTGTTACTATTTTGGAGAAAACCTACTGACTGACTTACAGTTTTATTTAATGATGTTACTCTTACCCCTGTCGAACAGATCCGCTACCTTGGACTAAATTTGGACAAAGGATTAAACTGGAATCCTCACACAAGACTGGAAAGACAGGAAACTGCACGTCGATTTCGACTATTACAGCACCTACTAGATAAACGGTCTTAACTTCCAATCCATTACAAAAGACTGATCTACATGACTGTATTAAGGCCAATCTGGACATACGGACTTGAGCTTTGGGGCTCCACTTAACCTTCAAATTCCTCTCGTATTCAATCCTAACAATCCAAAATTCGTAAAATCCTCAATGCTCCTTATTTTGTTACTAATAAAATCATACATAAAGACTATGTAATATGTTCCCTATGTAACCGATCTAGCCCGAACCAGATATCACTCCTTCCATTATAAACTCTCTAACCACTCAAACCCCCCTAATTTCTAACCTTGCATCCTCTTCCATTTCTGACAATACTCCGAGACGCCTGAAGAGAAGATGGCAATGGGAAATGTCATTATAGTGCTACCAATGGGTAGTTTCTCTACACTCCTGTAACACTCCAATTTAACTTTAAGATCAGATTTACTGAATGTATTATAATGTACAGTTGTAAATAGCAATAAATAAAATCCACTATTTTCCTCAAATCTACTTCATATGGTCAAATACCTTCTTCCAATATATTTATATTTCTTTAGTTTGCTTCATTTCTTTTTATATCTATTTTTTAATTAAATTTCCTTTTATGAGTATTATTATAGCTTGATCATATTTCATTGTACCTATATATTGTAATTAATTAGCCTTGAGGAGAGTTAAAGTGGGGCGAAATGTTGGTTAATAATAAATATAATTTTCTACTTTATTGCTAAGTACATACTAATAATATTGCAGTATTGTTAGATCCCTAGAACAAAACCCTAAGTGGATTATTTTGGCTATGACAATAATCGTCCTAAAAGTATATGAAGAAAACATCAAGGATATACGACAGTATGAAGATTGAGCAGAGAGAGGGAGAGAGAGAGAGAGAGATGAGAAGGGAGAGTAGGACAAGAGTAGCAGCTGATTTAATACACTGGTCGTTAGGAAGGCTAGGGCAAAGTAATTTTATTTCTTCTCTAGTCCACATTTTTTCTCCTCTTTTTCCCTCCTCCGTCTCATCAACCGCTTCATCCCCTTTCTTCATTCTACATTTAAAGGTGGGGTCATTACTTCTACCTCCGGATCTTGGAAAAAGCCCTAACAATAACCATCCAACTTTTGTTAAACAGCTAAATATTATCATGCCTAACGGTCCCTGAGGAACCCCTAATCTGCGAATACAATGGAACAATGTTTTTGCTTCCTTATCCTGAATTTTATTTCTTAGCACCCCGATAGCCGGAGGTCTTTCTACATCGAGTCTGCTAACAAAGTAGCCGAATAATTAATTTACTACTATACATTACTTGTGTTTAAATCTTATCATTTCAGTCTTTGGAGATTGATGGGTATAGAGAGAAATAGAGAAACTTTATTCAACAACAACTAAGATGTGCTCTCCAACTTCATTCCTAGGGTTCATTCCTAGCTACATAGCATACTAATTCAATTTTTTTTTTTTGGTCTTGTAAACTAGATTTATTTATTGACAGATATTACAATCTGCCACACAGTTGTGGGCAATAGGTAATATTGATGAATGATCTCATATATACTAAAATAAAAAAAATAAAATAAATAAATAAAAAATAAAATAAAATAAAAAATAAAAAAATATA
>NW_027110118.1:362401-365833 GCF_000696795.3 Halyomorpha halys | reverse complement strand
AAAAAATAAAAACTCTTAAAATATATACAAACAAAAGAATAGACAAGATGAACATAGTCAATCTGTATGAAAAATAAATAAATAAAATAACATAATGATAAAATAGTATATACAATATTTACACTATCGACCTGAGGATCCCTGAGCCCACTCTATCTCCCACGTGTGAGGGGTAGAGCAGAGCTCAAGAGATCCCGGCACATCCCTCTCGCCGCATCACTGGTAACTAATTCAAATTTAATCAAAATTTTTGAATCTTACAACTAATAGGCATGACAAATAAACAATATATATATAAGAAGATGGTCAGGGTTGCGGTCAAAGGAGAGACAAAAATAGTTTACAACTATTTATTTTTCGACGTTTCGGCCCACTTGGTAGGGCTTCATCAGGGCTAAAAAGATACAAAATGATACAATGATAAGAATAAAAATAAGTAGCAATGGCAAGAGTAAATTTTTTTTTTATAAAAATACGTAAAATATACAGTTAAAAAAGTACAGGAGATGTACATAAATTAAATCAATACAGGGAAGGGAAAAAAATAGAGATTAAATAAACGTCATGAAAGAATAATTATATATAAATAAGTAATAATAAAGATATAAAATGATAATAAATGAACAAAGAACAAGTCAGGATAACTTACCTGTTCACCCGTTTTCTTTCATGACGTTTATTTAATCTCTATTTTTTTCCTTCCCCGTATTGTTTTTGTTTTATGTACATCTCCTGTACTTTATAACTGTATATTTTACGTATTTTTATAAAAAAAATTTTACTCTTGCCATTGTTACTTATTTTTATTCTTATCATTGTATCATTTTGTATCCTTTTAGCCATGATGAAGCCCTGCAAAGTGGGCAGAAACATCGGAAAATAAATAGTTGTAAACTATTTTTGTTTCTCCTTTGACCGCAACCCTGACCATCTTCTTATATCTCAATTTTTACGGTCAACTATATATACATATAAACAATATATATATCATTAATTTTTTATTCTTCTTTCTATACTTTATTTTTTTTTTTTTTAATCCCTCTTTTTTCTCTTTCTTCTTTTTGTATCCTTTAGTTATTTTCTCATATTTCCTCTTTCAGCCCAATGTGGCTTTCCTCTTTTTATTTTCCTTATTATTCCCCTCTTTGACATGAGCAAAACACACCTAAAATACAAAATGCAACTAATATACATTTTAAATAAATATAATATAAACTCGTAAAATATATTTCATATAATTGATAAAAGTAGTGATAGGTAGATATATAAATATACATAAAAAAACAAAACAAATAGATATAAAAATTTAACAAATATATGTAAAAATAAATATTAAAAATATATACAAAAATAATAAGTAAAATATGCAATATATGCATGACATCCTTCCTCTGGATGATTCTATTACTCATCAGTTCCCATGCATGCGATGGTTAATATATAATATATTTATATTTTGGAGGAAGATAGTCCGAGTGGCGTTCAATAAAGGTATCAATAAAGTAAAAAGAAACTATTTATTGTTACTGAAAGATTGGTGATTGAGCATGTGTATCAATAAATGGATTTAAACTCAAATAGTAACATTTTGCACTTATATTGACCACACCCGGACCATATTCCATTTATTTATTGTTACTATTTTGGAGAAAACCTACTGACTGACTTACAGTTTTATTTAATGATGTTACTCTTACCCCTGTCGAACAGATCCGCTACCTTGGACTAAATTTGGACAAAGGATTAAACTGGAATCCTCACACAAGACTGGAAAGACAGGAAACTGCACGTCGATTTCGACTATTACAGCACCTACTAGATAAACGGTCTTAACTTCCAATCCATTACAAAAGACTGATCTACATGACTGTATTAAGGCCAATCTGGACATACGGACTTGAGCTTTGGGGCTCCACTTAACCTTCAAATTCCTCTCGTATTCAATCCTAACAATCCAAAATTCGTAAAATCCTCAATGCTCCTTATTTTGTTACTAATAAAATCATACATAAAGACTATGTAATATGTTCCCTATGTAACCGATCTAGCCCGAACCAGATATCACTCCTTCCATTATAAACTCTCTAACCACTCAAACCCCCCTAATTTCTAACCTTGCATCCTCTTCCATTTCTGACAATACTCCGAGACGCCTGAAGAGAAGATGGCAATGGGAAATGTCATTATAGTGCTACCAATGGGTAGTTTCTCTACACTCCTGTAACACTCCAATTTAACTTTAAGATCAGATTTACTGAATGTATTATAATGTACAGTTGTAAATAGCAATAAATAAAATCCACTATTTTCCTCAAATCTACTTCATATGGTCAAATACCTTCTTCCAATATATTTATATTTCTTTAGTTTGCTTCATTTCTTTTTATATCTATTTTTTAATTAAATTTCCTTTTATGAGTATTATTATAGCTTGATCATATTTCATTGTACCTATATATTGTAATTAATTAGCCTTGAGGAGAGTTAAAGTGGGGCGAAATGTTGGTTAATAATAAATATAATTTTCTACTTTATTGCTAAGTACATACTAATAATATTGCAGTATTGTTAGATCCCTAGAACAAAACCCTAAGTGGATTATTTTGGCTATGACAATAATCGTCCTAAAAGTATATGAAGAAAACATCAAGGATATACGACAGTATGAAGATTGAGCAGAGAGAGGGAGAGAGAGAGAGAGAGATGAGAAGGGAGAGTAGGACAAGAGTAGCAGCTGATTTAATACACTGGTCGTTAGGAAGGCTAGGGCAAAGTAATTTTATTTCTTCTCTAGTCCACATTTTTTCTCCTCTTTTTCCCTCCTCCGTCTCATCAACCGCTTCATCCCCTTTCTTCATTCTACATTTAAAGGTGGGGTCATTACTTCTACCTCCGGATCTTGGAAAAAGCCCTAACAATAACCATCCAACTTTTGTTAAACAGCTAAATATTATCATGCCTAACGGTCCCTGAGGAACCCCTAATCTGCGAATACAATGGAACAATGTTTTTGCTTCCTTATCCTGAATTTTATTTCTTAGCACCCCGATAGCCGGAGGTCTTTCTACATCGAGTCTGCTAACAAAGTAGCCGAATAATTAATTTACTACTATACATTACTTGTGTTTAAATCTTATCATTTCAGTCTTTGGAGATTGATGGGTATAGAGAGAAATAGAGAAACTTTATTCAACAACAACTAAGATGTGCTCTCCAACTTCATTCCTAGGGTTCATTCCTAGCTACATAGCATACTAATTCAATTTTTTTTTTTTGGTCTTGTAAACTAGATTTATTTATTGACAGATATTACAATCTGCCACACAGTTGTGGGCAATAGGTAATATTGATGAATGATCTCATATATACTAAAATAAAAAAAATAAAATAAATAAATAAAAAATAAAATAAAATAAAAAATAAAAAAATATA
>NW_027110118.1:355582-360436 GCF_000696795.3 Halyomorpha halys | reverse complement strand
ATAATTTTAAGTGAATAAAACAACCATTTAATGGAATCAGTAATGTATTTTTCTTATTCTTTGGTAATTTGTCGCCATGAAAAAAATGTATTTTTTTTTTTTTTGGTTTAGAGTCCTACCAATGGGTAGTTTCTCTACACGCCTGTAACACTCCATTCTAACTAAGATCAAATTTACTGAATGTATTAAATAATATAAAGTTGTAAATTTCAATAAAGATATTTAAAAAAAAAAAAATTTTAGTGCAAAAATGCTTAATTTTGTTAATTTTTTAAACCGAAAAATAGATTCATTTATATTTTATTATCTGTTCTTTCTTCTTACTTAATTTTAATTTTACTCCTTTCATACTCCCTTTATCTACTTATAACACTTGAACTTATTTGTTAACACTTTTTATGTATCCATAATATTAGTTATTTTATGATTATTATGTATATCCTTTGAATCATTGGTTATTCTCTCTCTTTTGGCACTGATATGTTTTAACTTATTTTTGTTCTTTGCTGATCGTAACCCTAACTATTTTTTCCTCACTACTTAATAAATAATCTGAACTGACCCAGATAACTTATGACCGGAAGCAATAATTCATTGCCTTATCGATATCATTAGCACACCATCACTACATATTTAACGGGGCGTTTCAATTCTCCTCATGAATAATTCCAACTACTGCAACTCCCGCCAGAGGGAGTAATGTAAAAAATTATAATTTTGGAACGACGAGAAAGAAATCAATTTTAATTTCCTGGAGTGTAGAGAGGAGGTGGATTGAATGAAGATGAGATCCTCAGGGATGTAAATTTTCATATCGGCAGGCTCCCAGCTAATTGTATTCAGGGGGGATATATTTGCTCAGTTTCTATTTCACAGAGAGGCCTTTATAATTGGGATCGGGGGGGGGGGGGGGGCTAAGACTTGTTAACCCGAAGCAATTCTGGAGCGAGTTCATTTGGCCAACCGAGGGGCCCCCCCATTGTGAGACCTTTATAACGAGTGTAACCCTAGTTAGAGCCTACAATGGATAACGTCCACTCGACTCCATTGTGCCCCTCCTCGACGACTCTCTTCTGCCAGCTCCCCCCCCCCTTCCACCTTACACACCTATGCCTCCTTTAAAACAATACCAGCGTAAGGTCCCTCCTTCCCGGTCCTTTGTATAGAGCTATATCGCTTTGGAACCGAGCGGCTTCGATCAACCTTCAAAGTAGCTCGCATTGAAAACAAGAGTAACCTAAATATATTCCACCACATACTTTAGGTAATCTGGATTAGGAAACAAAAACATACAAAACTATAGAAATAATAAATGGGTCACTTTAAGACTAATAAAATCGTTAACTCATATTTTTGCATCCCTTTTCCTTATTTTTCAATTGGTGGATTTAAAATCTAATTAGCATGAATTGTTTATTTTAAACACACGGTCTAATCTTCCAATCCTTTACAAAAGACTAATCTACATGACTATAGTACAAGAGCCCAAGAGGAGAAAAAAGGCAGTTATCTCACCCCAATGTTTTATTACTTTAATGAAAACTATGTATAATTAATAGTCAAAATTTGAAGAGTCTGCCAATTAGAGGTAAGGGGAATAAAAAATGGCGGCTGTTTCAAAGCTATAAAAAAAACTAATTTTCATTCGGAGCTCTATATCTTAAAACGTAGGAACAACACAAGAAAACCTAAGAGAACGTCATTTAAGGAAGAATAAATTTTCTAAAATATGAGCCCAAATAGAGTTATTTACGTTAAATAGTTTTCCAGATATAGCTTTTTAAAAAGCAACATTTCATAAAAATGGGACGACTGAAAGATCAGTAGTTAGTGAATTTATTTTGAAAAATTTATATCTCAAAAACCATATGACGTACAGATGTCTATTAGCACTCAAATTAAAGCAAGTTTAATAAGCTATAAAGTAGTTTATGATGTTTATCTTCGTAGGAGTAATATTTTACATGAATTTTCCTAAAATAAATTGATTTATAGTTGTTCGGACAAATTTTCATATTCATATGTGAATATCATAAAAACTAATACCCCTACGAAAATAAGTATCATAAACTACTTTATAGTAAGTTAAATTTTCATTATTTTGAGTGTTGGCAGACAAATGTGCGTCTTATGGATCTAGAGATATATTTTTTCAAAAATCCAACATTTAACACGAACAATTAGAAATTAACATTTTGTGAATTCATTTCGTCCAATGTCATAAAAACTACTACTCCTACAAAGATAAACATAATTACTATTTTGTAGTAAATATAAGCTTTAATTTGAGCGCTGGCAGACAATGGTATCTGAAATGAAGTTTATCATAAATCAAACTTATTGTCCGATCATATATAAATCAATTCATTTTAGCAAATATCATGAAAACTACTATTCCTACGAAGGTAAAGTTCATAAACTTATTAATATTCCTTCCTAGCTTTAATTTGAGTGCTAATAGACATCTGTACGCCACATAGTTCCTGAGATAATGAATTCTCAAAATAAATTAACTAACTATTAATCTTTCAGTAGATTTTTAATAAATTTTGCTTTTTAAAAAGCTATATCTCGAGAACTGTAGGACGTAAATAGCTCTTTTAGGGCTAATATCTCAGAAAATTTACTCTTCTTTAAATAATGATCTCTTAGATTTTCTAGTGTTGTTGGTAGTTTTTAAGATATAGAGCTCCGAATGAAAAATTAGTGTTTTTTTAAAGGTTTTGAAACAGCCGCCATTTTTTATCCCCCGTACCTATACTTGGCAGACTAATCAGTTTTGACTATTAATTATACCTAGCTTTCATTAAATTAATCAAAAATTGGGGTGAGATAACTGCCTTCTTCCTCCTCTTGGACCTCTTGTAACTACTGTAATGAGGCCTATCTGGATGTACAGAGTGGAGCTTAAGTGCTCCACTAAACCTTCGAATTCCTCTGGTATCCAATCCTTACAGTCCAAAATCATTAGTGAAATCCTTAATGATCCTTACTTTATCACAAATCAATTCATCCATCAAGATCTCAATGCATAACATATTGCCGATTTGGCCAGAACCTGATTCCAATTCTTCCATGATAAACTACCCAACCACCCAAACCATATAAATAAGATGTCCTTGAGATCTTCTCTAGATATGTTATTAGAATTCTATTAATGGGTAGATTCTCCACATGTTTGTATCATGTCATTTTAAAACTCAGAGCAAATTTACTGGTTGTGCATATATTTTTATAGAGTTGTAAATAATAATAAATAAATTATAAAAATAATTTACAGATCGAAAATCGGACAATTCGTTCTGGAGAAAATTAAAATGTAAATTCTACTAATTTTAGTGCGTCCCATGGTACATTTAGCCTTTAAAAAACAAGTGGTTTAGGTGGTTAGGCAGTTTATCATGGAAGGAATAGTATCTGGTTCTGGCTAAATCAGCAACATAGAAGACATTGAGGTCCTGATGGATGAATTGATTTCTGACGAAGTAAGGAGCAATGAAGATTTCGCGAAGAATTTTGGACTGTAAGGATTGGATTTGGGAGGAATTTGATGGTTTAGTGGAGCCCCAAAGCTCAACTCCATATGTCCAGGTTGTCCTTATTACAGTCATGTAGATCAGTCTTTTGTAATGTGTTAGAAGTTTAGACCGTTTTTCCAGTAAGTGCAGTAATAGTCGGAATCGATGTGCAGTTTCTTATCTTTTCAGTCTGGTGTGAGGACTCCAGATTAGTCTTTTGTAATGCATTGGAAGTTAGGACCGTTTCTGTTTTTAAAATAAAGGATTCACGCTAATTAGATTTTACATTAGCCAATTCAATAATTTGGAAAATATGAGTTTTTTATGAATTTTTTTTTTTAAATGTGGCCTTATAGCCTTGCTAAACCGTTCACTCAAACCAATGAGATACTCCTCAAAATTATGACATGAGTACAGGAAACGTAAAGAGAATACGTTTTTGTTTACAAGCAGAAGAAAAATGGGGTGGGACGGTCAGAGCCGTAACAGTAACTCAAGGTTGGGAAGTAGGTATACACGGGTTTTCCCACTTGGGATTTCCTTATTCTTTGGAAAAATTCCTTATCCTTGGCAATGTTGAAAATTTTCATTTGTTTATTTTTAATAATATATAATTGGATATTTCTTAGTAGCATAACTGATCAGATATCGCTGGGATACTTAGTATGTCCAAAAAAGTCTGCAATATGATTTCGAACTAATATTTAAAAATTAATTATGAGAGATAGTTGACCGTGGATGACGTCCGAGGAGAAGATGGTTGGGGTGTGGTCAAAGAGAAACACAAATAAGTTAGTTTAACCTATTTTATTGAGCCAACGTTTCGGCTAGAGTTTCTAGCCTTCTTCAGGGCTGTTAGCTTGAAAATCAAACGCCTAATGATATATGATGAAAAATTTTAAAAAATCAATAAATCCCATTTGTAGCATCTTGTTTCACCATCTTTTTGAAGGATACTTATATATATATTTATTGACTTCTGAATTCTTTCCATATATAATTAACTATTAAATTAATGAACTTAAACTCTATTAAGTATTTTTGATTCGGTAAATTAGCTTCAGAAAAAGATTATTTTTTACATGCCAAAATGATATTTATTCAAATTAATGAACTAATTAGCTTGAATTTAATGGGATTCAAGACGACAAATCCGTTTACAGATTGGAAATTTATGATTTCGTCTATGGATAAGACGAAATGTTAATTCGCTCCCTAATTGCTGTTATCTCTTGCAAAAAAAAATCACTAAAATTCAGTATATTTAGACTTAAAACTGAAATATTTCAAGCATCAATCTTTTGACTGAAATATATATATATATATATATATATAT
>NW_027110118.1:326548-354449 GCF_000696795.3 Halyomorpha halys | reverse complement strand
AAAAAAAAAAAAAAAAAAAAAAAACCTAGTGTTATTGTAAAAATAAAATATTAGAGGATATTATCAAAATTAATAGTAACTGATTTATTTTTACTCTAATTGTGCTGGATTTGGAATAAATAGTCCAAAAATATTAGGAAAATAAAACCTATATTTTTGATTAATTGATACAAAAAAGATCATACGGTTTTAACCAAAAGAGATATAAAATCTGGAATAGTATTTTTAATTTATTTATTTTTGCAATTCGTTGGACTGGAATAACATATGTTTATATTGTGATTATTGAAGGTTTCTATGGAGCTTGTTTTTTCTTCGTGTTCTTATCTCTCTCATTTTAGCCTTCCACCTTGGCCTGGGTGCCGTGTAGAATTACTCACTCATATTGATTTAATGAGCTTAAGCAAGAACTGATGTTAGCATAGCACACAACGCTGAATTGAAGGAACTAAAATCGGTAAATATAACTCATGTTGTAGCATTGCGCGAAGGTTGAGGAACTTAGCATGGAATGGATCCATAAAATGTTAATGAACATTGACGAGTGAACGTCCGAGAGTTAGACCGAAACGTAGATGGGAGGATTGCGTTTAGACTGACTTGGTAGATAGTCACTGGACGGATGTATGTAGATGACGATTCCTGATATCGACATCGAACCTTTGGGTTCACTTAGCTTTTATTATTGTTATTATATTCCAACATGATATCCTATTTTCTACTTGTGCTTTCTAATGAAGTTGATATTCCATTGCAGTGCAGTCCCAGGAAGGCGAGCAGCTGAACCTTACCCGGATCACGAGGAACGAGATGGGTGCATACCTCTGCATCGCCTCCAACAGTGTACCTCCTTCGGTCAGCAAGAGAATCATAGTCGATGTCGAATGTGAGTAAAAGTCTTTTATCAAAATGTCTTATATATCAAATAAAAATGCTTTTTACTACAGGAGTCCGTTGAAAATGTAGTATTCTGTCATTTAGAAAAACGTAATTTCTATCCTGGGAATTATTCGGAAACAACGTCCTCAAAAATGTATTCTTCTGCCCTCACAATAAATTAAAGACTATACATTTTTTTTCAGAATTTTTTAAGTCAATGTTTTTTTATTTATTGACATTCCATCTAGTTAACTTCCCATTGGTTGCATTCTAATAACGTTTATACATTAGAAGGTCTCGAGGCCATCTACTTTTCAGGCCCCTCTGGGGATTGTCAGGTCTGGAAGAGGAAACTGGATAATAAAAAATGGAAAATAAGAAAAATAACGATCACCCAGCTTACAAAGTAAAGCCAAAGAATAGATTAAAGTTGTTGAAATGTATCGATAAAGGAGTGTGATTGGAGGAATGTCACGGTTAACCAATGACATTTCATTTAAAAATATACAAAAAAAAATATTAAAGTAAGGTAATATAGGGGAAAATACAAAATAAAGTAAATAAATATATGTAGACATTAAATAATAATATTTATGAATATATATAATGAGTGGAAAATAAAAATTTTGAAATACAATAAATCAATAAAATTAAAACAATGGATTTTTTAGCTTGTACAGTATTTCTTATATTTCTCTTTTATTTATTATTATTTTACTTTTCATCACACGTCTAATACTTTTTTTTGTGTTTCTTGTTTATTTATACTTTCCACTATACATCTTATTTTTTTCTGCTTATTTTAATATTTATAATATCATACATAATATTATTTTATATCTGTTAATTTTCAAAATTAACGTCATTTGTCAACCGTCAAATCCCCCCCTCTCTATCCTGCACTGTTGATAACTTTTAACTGCCTTAAACTATTCTTTGAATTTTTTTTTTTTTTTTTTTTTAGTGTATACTGTATTTGTATATATTTCTTTTTTATCTAGTTTTTATTTGTGTTTAGCTAATACTTTTTTTTTTTTTGTATTTCTTGTTTATTAATACTTTTCACTGTACATCTTATTTTTATATTCTTCCATTTATTTTGTTCATATTTATATAAATTTTACATTATTTTTAGCATAGTTTATTTTTATTTCATGTTAACTTAATTAATTTTAGAAGTTTGTATCTTTTAGACTTGTTGAAGCCCTGCAAAGTATGACGAAACGTAGACTCATAATAAGCATTTTATTTCCTATTATTATTTTGGCAACATTTATAATTACACACGGTCAATCAAGGATCTTTCAATACTTATTACATTAATTTAGTATTGATTAAATTTTTACTTTAATAAATTTAATATAATTCCAATAAATAAAATGATTTCCTTCTATCGACCCTTTTGCCACAGCAGACCGGTATTTAAGGACCAAGTCCTGAATCTTTCATGGGCAAAGAAATAAACGCTTTATTAGGATGTATTAGGAGGAAATACAGTGAAAATATTCCCAAGGAACTGCGCACATTACCATATCTCAACCCTCTTTTGCAGGAACTGGGTCAGATAATAAAAACATCTGGAATAGGGGTTTCATTCATAAGCTTTAAAACAGTATGTCTTCAGCTTTTAGGGGGGTTTCATATACTCACCCCCCTCATAGCCTCGTCTGTCTGATAAATCACGAGGGTATAAGCTTCCATGTCTCTTCATACATTATATATTTGACGTCTGTTCGAAACAGTCCTTCACACTCAGAATATCAGGCGGAATATTTCAAGAAACACGTCTGTACAAATAGCTAGAGTAATACCCGTCATGTCTGACTATGATAGGTCGGATAAATAAGAAAGGAATAATTTATCTCAATCATCACTTTTTTTAATCAAACCCACTGTCGGCTTTAAGTAATCCGAATTTTCCGGCTCTTTTTTTTGTTTGTATAATATAATATATAATGTATATTTGTGCCATGTTTTTATTTTTTTTTTTAATAATTTATTTATTGATATTTACAACTGTATACACATATATACAACAAGTAAATTTGCTGTAGGTGATATAGTCACATGATACAAACATGTGGAGAATCTACCCACTGATAGTACTCCAATAGCATTTCTAGAGGAGATGATCTCGAGGCCATCTTCTTTTCAGACGCCTAGGAGGATTATTAGGTAAGGAAGGAGAAGCCAGGTTAGAAACAAGTGAATTTGGGTGGTTGAGAAGTTTATTATGGAAGGAACGGTATCTGGTTCTGGCCAAATCGGCAACATATGGAATATTGAGGTCCTGATGGATGACTTGATTTGTGACAAAGTAAGGAGCATTAAGGATTTTACGAAGGATTTTGGACTGTAAGGATTGGATTCTGGAGGAATTTGATGGTTTAGTGGAGCCCCAAAGCTCAACTCCGTATGTCCAGATAGGCCTTATAATAGTCATGTAGATCAGTCTTTTGTAATGGATTGGCAATTTAGACGGTTTGTCTAGTAAATGTCTGAAATCTATAATTAATTATCAATTACTAAAATACTAACATATTTGCCCCCTCGGGGATTTTATTCTAGCTTCTCGTAAATACATGTGCCCATTATTAAAGGTAAAAATGTCTCATAATTTAACACTCTACCTTCTACAGTAATTTTAATTTTTATTATATTTGAAGTATTCTATACACAATTCACTCACAGGTCTGGACAAAAGATAGTGATAAATAAAACTATAACTAAAGGTTCATCGATACGATTTTTCGTTATGAATGGTTCATTCATATCTAAAGCTGGTATCCATGACAATTTAGCTATAAGTTTTAAACAACTAATTCATGCACATTTTTGTCCACATGTCTTTATATTATAACGCTAAATAAAAAACATTGTCCCTTTTAAAGGAAACCAAAGTTCTTAAGAAAATAATGTAAGAGAGAGAGAGAGAGAGAAATACTTTATTTATCTATGCTGCCTAAATACATTAGGTTGCTATCTCACACAGCATACTTATCAATCCGTAATCGGACATATATAAATTACATATACATGGTATAATCAGAAAAAAGAGATACAACAATAAGATATAATAAACAATTTTTTTTCCCCTACAGTTTCCTTTTACATTCAATTTCTGTACAACAAATACAAATGTTTCAATTCATTCCTATTTTTCCTTCTCATTTCTACTCCTCCAATTTCACACTTTCACAATTTTTTAATTCACCCGATCAACAAATTCGCTCTCCGGAATTCACCTTCCTAGATCCTGTTCAGTGACCCACTAAACAAATTCAATATTAGACGGTAATGTGAGATCAGACCATCATTCATAGTCACAGCAGTAGATCAGTTTACCAAGAACAAACAAATAGATACATTTTACGAGAATAAGACTAACACATAGATTCAAAGAAACAGTTACAGGAAACACTTGAATGGATAAATAAGTTTTAAAAAAACAACAACAATAGTACTAATAAAATAAAATAATTTAATGAATAAATAGGTTAAAACACACAAATAGAGAGGTCAACATATTAAAATAAATAAATAAAACAAAGAATAATCTCCAAGCTAATTCTCATGCAGGTGTTGGTGCATTAAACAATAGAATAACTTTTTTTTTATTTATTGCTATTTACAACTGTTTGTATTTTATAATACATTTAGTATATTTATTATCAGTCAAAATAGAGTGTTACAGGCGTGTAGAGAAACTACCCATTGCACTCTAATGACGTTATTCATTAGCAGGTCTCGTGGCCATCTTCTTTTCAGGTGCCTCGGAGGATTGTTAGGAATTGAAGAGGGAACAAGGATAGAAACTAGTGGATTTGGGTGGTTAGGGAATAGTACAAGAGCCGGGAAGAAAAAAAGGCAGTTATCTCAACCCAATTTTTTTATTACTTTAATGAAAACTAGGTATAATTACTAGTAAAAATTGCTGAGTCTGCCAAGTATAGGTAGGGGGAATAAAAAACAGCGGCTATTACAAAACCTTAAAAAAACATTATTTTTTCATTCGGAGCTCTATATCTTAAAAACTACCAACAACACTAGAAAATCTAAGAGAACATTATTTAAAGAAGAGTAAATTTCCTGAAATATTAGCCCTAAAAGATCTATTTACGTCCAATAGTTCTCGAAGTATAGCTTTTTAAAAAGCAAAATTTCTTAAAAATCTACTGAAAGATTAGTAGTCAGTTAATTTATTTTGAGAAATCTATATCTCAGGAACTATGTGCCGTACAGATGTCTATTCGCATTCAAATTAAAGCTAGTTTAATGAACTATAAATAAGTTGATGACCTTTACCTTCGTAGAAATAGTAGTTTTCATGATTTTTGCTAAAATAAATTGATTTATAGTTGCTCGGACAATAAGTTTGAGTTTTTAAAAAACTTTATTCCAGAAACCATAGTTTCTCAGCACTCAAATTAAAGCTAGTTAAATTTACTACAAAATAGTTAATTATGTTTATCTTTGTAGAAGTAGTAGTTTTATGGTATAATATAGGTAAAGGGAATAAAAATTGGCGGCTGTTTCAAAACCTTAATTTTTCATTCGGAGCTCTATATCCTAAAAACTACCTAACACTAGAAAACCTAAGAGAACATTATTTAAAGAAGAGTAAATTAGCTAAAATATTAGCCCTAAGAGAGCTATTTACGTTAAATAGTTCTCGAAATATAGCTTTTCAAAAAGCACTCTAATGAAATTTTACATTAGCACTCTTCTTTTCAGGCACCTCGGATGATTGCCAGTAATGAAGCAAGGGTAGAAACTAATGGGTTAGATTGGTTAGTGAGTTTTACGAAGGATTTTGGATTGCATGGTAATGAACGTATCCCTATATTATTAATACCTGATCTGACGTGCAATTCTATTTTTTTTATTAATTAAATTTAAAATATACAAATAGTTTTTAGATTTTGTTCGTGTTTTTAATTGTTTGAATAGATTAAGTTTTTGTATTTTTTTTTAATAATAAAAAATAAATTATTTAATATTATTAAATAAATCAAAACTTGTATCCTTTTTTTGTCTCAACACTTTATTTTTCAACAGTCCAACGTTTCGGCCATTTTAGCCATCCTCAAGGACATCTTCAATTATAATTTCTTTCTTACATTAATTTTAGAATTTGTTTTGCAGGCTATTCTGCCCAGGTCATTCATTAATTATAAGTTAAAAACCTATTTTTTTATTTAAAATCATAAATATCTAATTCTTCTTATTTTAAAATTATCCTTCCAATCACTACCATATACACAAACCATTTATATGTTTTATTAATTATTAAACTAAACAAAGGCATTAGCTGAATATTATTTCCTTTTAAATAATGTTAAAGTTAATCCCACTTAGAGGGGATTGGCTAAGCTGAGAGCCAATAGGAGAGCCGATGACAAGGACCGGAGACGTATGCTGGGGTTTGATTGGCTCTCGCTGATCTATCGCCTCGAACGGTCATCAATTGAGGCTCCTCTTCGACTTTATCCAATCCCCCTTCGCTCTCCCCCCCCCTTCTTCTCTTATCCTCACTCTAATTGATACTCTTTGATTTACTAATTGTTTTCCTCTTTATATTTATCACTGTCTAACAATACCTTTATTTCTGAAAATCGGGAGCGATGCGCGCATAATCTGTCAGTCCCCACCTTACCTACGATCCAAAGTTTTGTGCATTGTAGTATATCACTATTTTTTTGATTTTTGAAAAAAAAAACTTTTTTTTAAATATTTATTTATTGTTATTTACAACTGTTCATTATAATACATTTAGTAAATCTGATCTAAGTTAAATTAGAGTGTTACAGGCTTCTACTACAACTACCCATTGGCAGCACTCTAATCACATTTTACATTAGCTGGCCTCGCGGCAATCTTCTTTTCAGGCGCCTCGGAGGATTCTCAGGAATGGAAGAGGATGCAAGATTAGAAACTATGGGATTTGAGTGGTTAGAGAGTTTATAATGGAAGGAGTGATATCTGGTTCGGGCTAGATCGGTTACATAGGGAACATTAATGTCTTTATATATGATTTTATTTGTGACAAAGTAAGGAGCATTGAGGATTTTACGAAGGATTTTGGATTGTAAGGATTGAATACGAGAGGAATTCAAAGGTTTAGTGGAGCCCCAAAGCTCAACTCCATATGTCCAGATTGGTCTTATTGCAGTCATGTAAATCAGTCTTTTGTAATGTGTTGGAAGTTTAGACCGTTTGTCTAGTAAGTACAGTTTCCTGTCTTTTCAGTCTTGTGTGAGGATTCCAGGTTAATCGCTTGTCCAAATGTAGTCCAAGGAAGCGGATCTGTTCGACAGGGGTAAGAGTAACATCATTAAATGAAACTGTAGGGCAGTCAGTAGGTTTACGACGAAGGGTAAAGGTGATTTGATGGGATTTGTTGGAATTTATCTTAATCCTCCAATTACGGCACCAATCTTCGAGAGCTGTGATATGGGTTGAAAAAAATAAAATGAAAATCTAGAAAGCGAAAATTGTGAAAAAACAATTTTTATTTTTCTGTTACTATAAAATTCCTATTTTAAAATTTCTTAAGGTCAGGGTAACGAATATAAACTTTGTACCTGAAAAGAATAACCCAAGATAACCAAGTTGTATTGCAATCGGAATTACTCTAGTGCATGGGCGTACTCTCTGGACCATACTCCATCATAGCCATACTCATTATAATGTGAAATTTCAGCACGGAAAAGACAATTAAACGAAAATTTTTATGAAAGTTATGTATAATTATTGCAGTGTTTTGTTAATTATTAAAATTATTATTTGCTTGAAAAAAAAATTAATTTTTATTATATTAATAATCTCTTTCTAGTCTGGTGGGTGGGAGAAGCTGCCCTCTACTTTCCATTGCTGTATATGCCCACGTTCGAGTGTTGTAGGTTTTTCCCGTCCAAATCGAACGCCTCTGTTTTTCCATTTTTTACCTGCACTTGGTTGAAGTTGGATAGAACCCAACCTCTCAAAGGCAATACCTCCTTGGTGTTTTCCTATTCCAAGTTCTTAAAATAAATAAACCTACCTAAATCCTTGATCTTCTCACTCTTCGTTCATCCATCCACTCATTAAACACCAGATCCCAACCGATTGATTTATATATGCCTTCCTATAGAACCTCCTTTAGCAAATCTTTCGTCATACGTGCAACCTCCTGCTGGAATTCTCTTCCCATCTCTGTTCTTTCCTTTAAACAACACCTCCATCTATTCCTCCACTTATTGTATAAACAAATCTCCATATTATTGTAATCAAATAAATAGGCATATATTGATTAACATTATAAATAGTAGTAAAGTCAATATGCCAATGTAATTTCATTTTACTATCTGAAAATTTGTAAATGCTTGCTAGATAAAAATCTTAATATATGGACGATGTATTTATTCTTAGGGGACATATGTCCCAGAATAAAATTATTTTATCATTCATTCATTCATTAGTTATCAATCTATTATATGAAAGGTTCTTAGTGATCGCTGTTACCTGTACTCAGTGGCAGACTCCTGCTAGATAAAATATGCGCTAGGAATAAATACTTGTGAGTGGGAAATGTTGATTTAATAAAATAAAAAACTTGAGGAAAAATGAATCAAAGAAAAGAAAAAATAACATAAATAAGTAAATAAAGAACAATGTTTAAAGATATATCAAACAAATTATATATAAAAAAAAATTATTTATGCAAAAAAAAAAATTTTAAATATTTACAATAACATAAAAAAATGAGTATGCTGTGAGCATATAATATGTATGTATAAATGTCTATCTTTGACCTCGTCCAGATGATAAAGCGGAGATATTTCTATATTTATTATCGATTATAAAGTCATATAGCTTTCATATGAAAAGAAATATACAGATTATAATCAGACCTATTATCTATAAAAGGTTTGATTTTAAATAACTATATAAAAAATATTTCACAGGTTTAAGTATATTCGTACAAATAATACTAAACCTTCCTTCTCCTTTGTCTTTGGTATTAAAATTTAATGGGACATAGAAAGGATTCCTCTAATGGAATATTTAAAGAAGAGGTGTCCTCGCCTTGCATATCTAATCTTGATTAAAGGACTAACTTTAGCAACTGTAGTCAGCATTAAAAACTTTCATCCTTTTTTTTAAAAAATCTTCATTAAGATTTTTTTTTGTGATATTCCTTCCTTGTTTTATTTTTTAAATAATTCTTCGAAAAGTAGAATAATGTGCTATATCAAAACATTTCCTTGACAAGAATCCCCATTGTGACATAGTAAAGAAGGCTGATGTTCTCATGGCTCTAATTTTTTTAATTTATTGTGTGTATTGTTTGTATTGACGTACATTAATTAATTATTAGTTAAAAAACATGCATATTGTCTCAGCAGTTTTAAATTATCTTTACACTCCTACGTTTTAGCCATCCCGGCTATTTTTAAGGATCTTATTATACACTATCGCAGCCAAACATTGGTTATCTCATTATTGCCTTTGTCAATTTTTATCACTAGTCAATTACCCATATCTTTCACAGTTACGCTTATTTCAATAATTAGTTTACAATTTCTATTTAATAATCACTTTAGTGGTTAGGTGAGATATATATATACATGGGCAGGGTGTCTGCTCCCCTGCCTATACTGTTCCTTAGTTTTCCATTATATTGTATAGAGCGAGTTGTTGTAGCTATGCGAATTAATGGTTTAATGTTAGACTACACCTGTATTAAGTAAGGTTGAACTATAACCCAAACTGGGGCAGGTGCAACGACTAACATTTTATGACAACCTCGTTCGTTAGATCCTGAGTCGAGTAGAAGTTGCCTTTTAATGCTAGTTAAAGCCGTTGAGGATGATAGCTAAATCAATTCAGAAGTAATATTGCTAAGTATTTATAGCCGGGATAAAGTTGAAACTTTTAATGCCATATAGTTTAATTAAAAGCATACAGATCGTAAATAATGGCAAGCCTTTATTACTGTGACATTACTTAACTTTTAATCAGGCCATTTATTAGGCTCTTCTTTCTTCTATTTATGCCACATTTATCTTCCTTTTTCGCTTCAGGTTTTCCTTATCCTATGCTAAAGATTAAATGAATTGATAAAACATTCCTTAAATCTTTAATAATTAAACGATGAGAATATGTCACACGAGGCTCACTCACTCCTATCTTATCTCAAAATAAACGCCTACGAAATGTCAATATTGTAAAAACTATTTGACAAATAGTCATATCTTCTAGTGATGACCATATTCCAGGTCGCATCTCAATATCTTAGAACTGAGCCATAAAATTTCAAAAATCTTTAGAGAGATAATAAAACAGTGGAATTGGTGTTTAAGTTTTTGAAATTATAAGGTTTGCTGTCACAAATATAACATAAAATGGACGAAAAACAAAACAAAAATAAAAGATATATATGTATAAATATTAAAAGAAATTTAAGCATAAAAATAAGGAATTAATGGCGTTGACGATCCGTGATATTTTACGTCACTAAACAAAACCAAACAAAAAAACAATGACTTTTTAAATCCACATTGTATCCAATAAAAGGAAAACTATATTCATTGTTAAACACATTTCCAAACATAAAATTAGACATCTACAAGTAAAATCAATGTGCAAACCACCTCAAATCGGTATATTCTTTTTTGAAGTAAGCACAAAAAAAAAAATAATATAAAATACAATAAAAACTGAAAATTTATTGTTATACTTAAGTTAAATTTTGTAATGTATTCAAATTGCAAGGTTAATTAATATTGTTTTAACTCACATATCCACAACAAGAAACATGTGTTTTTAATGTTTATTCAAATACAGATTTACTTGTAACTAATTGTAAATTAAAAAGAACAATCTTAACTAACAAAGGCCCTATCCTATCTTATTCTAATTATATCTACCCTATCCCTAAATATATATCTATGTACTTATTACTAACTTATAATCTAACTTACAATTAAAATACATACAATTGTTATCTATGTCCAAAGGTGAACAATAACGCGTACGTACTCGCATTCAGCTGGTCGTGACAGAGAGAGAGAAAGATCACTTCTCAATACACAGTTTTTAAACTTAACTCAGCTCACAGAGAAACCAAAAAATACACTAGACTTTACATCAATGTCCATTCATTAAAAAAAACAACCAACAACAGAACATATGATTTTTCTCTCCCTCTCTGCCCGATACCTCCCGCGCATACGCTGCCATCACCAATTCTTCTGTCTCGTCTATAACAATTTGACTTCTTTTTTTTTTTTTTCAAATTTAGCCATTTGTTGAACTTACAACCCATCTTTATATTAGATGTCTAAAGTTACTCCGTGAAATCCCGTTAGTATAAATAAATATGAGCTCAAAATTCTGAAAAAATATTATATTGTATTTCATAACCTCTTTTAATAGTACCTAGCGCTACATGGAACCGTTTGCCGTAATAAGAAATAATTTCATTTCACAAATGGAAACTATTTGGGTTTCTTTGGAACATACTTTATTTAATCTAAAGCAGTGAGAAGCTCATAGAAAATTGCTTTCATTAACTTCATTCCATTCCAACATATCTCTTCTCCTTGTTCCTTTCATATTTACTTTTCGGAACATTCTATATTTTTACTCATCTATATAACTGTGCATCTTTAGTCCATTGTAGCATATATTTCATTTTCTTTCTTCTCCACTGTATCATATACATCGTTTTCCTTCATTTTATTATTTTATTTAAATTATTTTAAAATCCTTCGTAAAATCCTCAATGCTCCTTATTTTGTTACTAATAAAACCATCCATAAAGACCTAAATGTTTCTTATGTAACCGATCTAGCCCGAACCCGATATTATTCCTTCCATAATAAACTCCCTAACCACCCAAACCCACTCGTTTCTAACCTTGCTTCCTCTTCCATTCCTGGCAATCCTCCAAGGCGCCTGAAAAGAATATGGCCTCGTGACCTTATATTGTAAACTGTTTTAGAGTTCTACTACTGGGTAGTTTCTCTACATCCTGTATCATATCATATGTCATTATGATCAAATTTACTGGTTGTATTTTTTTATAGAGTTGTAAATATCAACAAATTAATAAAAAAAAAAAAAAATTTAAATTATTTTAGACATCTACATACATCTTTGCTGACCACAACTTGTCCATCATCTCCTCAATTACTTATTTTCTGTGTTTTATGACATTTCCGGTGACATACGCCGGTGAGAAGTTCAATTTCAATGTTTCACTTTGTAAATAAGTATTTTTTTTTTAATATATAATCTTTACATATTCTTAAGACTAATTATTATTGTTTAAATTAAATAAATGTTATCCAATTTAAGTCTCAAAACAATATATATTTCTTTATAAGTCCAATGTTCGGCATCAAGGATAATCTTTTATTTTTATTTATTTATTTAATGTGATTTACATCTGTACAAGTAATAAATACAATAAGTAAATATGATGTATGTTTCATTTATACTTGAAAATCTTGGGAAGGAACCACCCATTGCTAGTAATTCAAGCATTAATTTAAATAAGAAGGTCCCGTGGCCATCTTCTTTTTAGACGCCTTGGAGGGTTATCAGGGATTGTTAAGGATGAAATATTAAGAATTAATGGATTAGGATGGGTAAGGAGTTTGGAATGGAAAGATGTATATCTGTTTTGGGCCAAATCTGCAACGAATGGGATGTTAAGGTCTTTGTGGATGAGTTTATTTGTAACGTAATAAGGAGTATCAAGAATTTAAGGTAGGGGGGTTTTTGGATTTTCAGGATTGGATGCGGGAGGAATTTGATGGTTTGATAGAGCCCCAGAGCTCAATTCCATAGTGTATACTTTATTTTTTGTAGTGAATGGGATGTTTAGAGCAAGGATAATCTTAAATAAAAATTTAGAACCACTTCAAATTTAAAAAACTATTTATTTTAAGGAACTACTGCCCAGGTTAATTACTTCAGTCAAAAATTACCCTATTTCCTCAATTCTTCACATGGACATTAAATCTTTATAATAAGATATAGAGATTGCTTTGAGTCTTAAACTAGATAAAATATATGAGGAGAAGATGGTTGGGGGTGCGGTCAATGAAAAACACAAATAAGTATAATTAACTTATTTTAATGTGCCGACGTTTCGGCTAGAGTTTCGTTCTTCCAGCGAACGGCTAGCCCTGAAGAAGGCTAGAAACTCTAGCCGAAACGTCGGTACATTAAAATAATTTTATCATACTTATTTGTGTTTTTCATTGACCGCACCCCCAACCATCTTCTCCTCATCTATCATCCACGGTCAACTATCTTCTCATAATTAATTAGATAAAATATATTTAATTTAAACAGTATTTTTTTTATCGTTATATAAGAATAAAGTTAACAAAAAATCTTGAATATTGGATAAGCTAGGAAGATAAAAATATATATATACATATATAAATATATATGTATATATATTTTTTATCATATATATACAATACACATATATTATCAAATATATATATAGGGATTACTTTTAGCGAAGAAATGGATTAGTAAAGTTGTCAGGGGACGAGGAGGGGGGTGAGGTAGCAATATCATTAAGGGTGGGGGTTAGATGGAGGGAGGGGTTAGAACCGTTATTTTTTCCAGGGCATCAACGGTCACTTTAATGTCTAGATGGAGCAATAGAATGGAAACATTCCCTACATCCCTGACAGGAACAGGGAAGAAATTGACTGGAAGAAAAACACCGGACTTCCAGAATAAAATAGAACGGAGAGAGTACCTCTTCAGTTCATTTTTACACGGAATAGCAAATGTGTTTTTTCTCTTTATCGTACCGAAGCCGAAAGGGAAAAAAACAATTACCTTTTATCCCGGAAAATACTGAAGAAAATGAAAGTAAAAAAAAAAATGAAGTATGAACTGTTAAAAAATATTTTTACAAACCGAAAATTCAGATAGAAATATTTTTAGAAGAAAAGAATATAATAGTTTTATTTATTTGCGGAGACGATACCTTTAAAATTGAGTGGGTCAATATTGTACTTATGTAGATTGGAGGAAGATGCCGAATATTTAACAACAAATTATGAAAAATGGCCTTATCGTTTAAGCTAATATTTAATTATATCTCGTCACAAGAAATACTGGAAACTAATCCGTCCCATTAAAATATATTTATTGTTTAAATAAAATAAATTATATACAAAATTAAGTCCCAAAAACTCTTTATTAATATTTTAAATTTCTAACGTTTCGGCCAACTTGACTATCCTCAAGGACAATCTATTAAATAACAGCTTATTATACAATCATTGTCAACAATTTTAAACAACTTCAGGCTATTCTTCCTAATTCAATAAAATTATTAAAAATCACACAGTGAACTCATAAAAACAATAGGAAATAATATTAATTTATTTATAAGCTTGCCCTATATTATGTTTAATTACCTACATTGTCTCTCTTTCCTTAAAATTTAAAACAGGAAACTGCTCGTCGATTCCAACTATTACCACATTTACTAGACAAATGATTTAAACTTCCAATACATTACAAAAGACTGATCTACATGACTGTAATAAGGCCAATCTGGACATGTGGAGTTGAGCTTTGGAGCTCCACTAAACCTTCGAATTTCGCTCGTATCCAATCCTTACATTGTCAAAAATCAAGTCATTCATCAGGACCTCAATACTACATATGTTGTGAACCAGATACCACTCCTTTCACGATAAACTTCCCAGCCACCGAAACCTATTCCAATACCCTGGGCGTATGAAAAGAAGATAACCCCGAGATCTTCTCTAGTAACGTAGTCGGAGTTCTATCTAAGGTTCTCCACATGTTTGCATCATGTTATTTTATATCTAATAGCAATTTTACTTTTTGTATATACTTTTATACAGTTGTAAATAACAACAAATAAAATTATAACAAAAATTCAAACATTTTGATACAGATCATTACTGTAGTATAGAGGCTGGGTATATTGGTTATCAGAGATAGATAATTAAATATAAAATAGATACCGATATAGGTCTACCTATCACCCTTAGGGCTACAAAATACTCACCTAATTATATGTATCATACCACCTTAACTATATGTATCATACCACCTTAACTATATGCATCATCACTTAATTATGTTTATGTATCAATTGTCAGTAATATCTGTTTCTATGCTTTTTACTAAAACTAAGAGGAATAATTAAATGAATTTGTTTTGTATTTTCCTCAAAGTTAATTGCTTTAATTGTTAATTAAAATTTTCCTTGGGACGGCTTTCCTATTCGTTACTTATATTATGTAAATATCATACAATAATTTATATTTTATTATATTTATGTAATATATAATATATATTATGTATAAAATCACGATGTGTTGTACCTCTATAACAAACAATCCAAACAAAGCTGACCAAACTGCTCTCACTACACATTTTAGACAAACAGGACATAAATTCATACTTGATGCACCCAAAAATCATACATCAGAAAATAAAAAAGAACTTGATTGATTTCTATAGAAAAAATTAAGTATCGAGCTATCAATAAAAAAAGTCTGATGTACAAAATTTAAATTCATGTTATTCTTCATTGGCTAAAATGTTGAATACTATATTATAAATAAAAAAAGAAGCTACATCATACATGGAAGTTTCGATTTCTTGGATCCTTGGAAAATTATAATTAGTCAATAATAATTAAATTGGATTATAAGTTCTAAAACTATTACAAGTCATGCGCCATTAATTTTATTAAAAATCATCAATTTAGAGAGCACTGTAGTGCTAAAACTTGATTCCTACCTTTACTAAACATACACATGTTCTGCTGAATGTAAATAGAATATTATGTTGTTTTTTCTTAGTGCTAGGGATAAGAAACTGTTTCCATCCTAAGACCAAAGAGGTTTTTAGTGTTGAATAAATGATATGACTTTGGCAGTGTCCCAACTAGATGAGGATTAGCACTGCCTCTACCAAGTTAGACTAGTCTTATTTAAGAATAAAAATATTAACATTAACGTGAATAATATCACGGTAAACTTGCTTTATATTATATTGATTAAAATAAGCATTATTTTTATTATTATTATTATTATTGTGGCACTGCACTGCCTACAAGAAACCATGCCTCCTACACCACAGCTAATCAATTTCTATGGTCTCTTGATCTCTCCCTCCATCTTTAAATCTTACAACATATACAACATATGGGCCGCCCGTAGCTCAGTGGGTAAGACACAGTCTTACCAATTGATGTTATTGGCGGTGCCGGTTCGAATCCGGCCTGGGACGTCGACTTTTTTCATTGCGTGGCGGTCCCACAAAATGAAGAACTTTGACCCCCAACCATGGTTAGGCAGTATAGGACTCCAATGGGAGTCTTGGACGAAAAAAAAAAAAAAAAAAGAAAAGAAAAACATATAGGTGTGACAATGTTTCATCGCTTTAGTTCTTTTATTCTTTTTCATTCTATACTTTATTTTTTTTTTTTTGTTAATCCCTCTTTCTTCTCTTTCTTCCTTTTTTATCCTTTTTTTGTTTCAAAATTTAACCGCTTTAGGTCCTCCTCCACATTCGGGGACGTCCTCCTTTGGACAACCATCGTTTTGGGTATCCTTTCATTGGGCATCCTCTCAACGTCCTTTCCATCTTATTCTTCCCCATTCTCCGTAACTCCTCCCAATATCCATTTGTTCCGCTTTCCTTGTGAATGGTCATGTTCTCTCCCATAGATCACTATTGGCCTTTCTATGATTTTGAAGATGACCACTCTAGAGGTCTAAACTTCAATACTCTTGAAAAAATAACATCTATTTCCTCCTACTTCCTAGCCTCTACTTAGCTCTCTACTTTGTTGTCATCAGTAACCAGGCTTCCCTGGTACTTAAACTGGTTTAAACAACTGAAACTGTTGTCTTTGAAAGTCACTTCTTTATCCTTTCTTGAACTTTCCATGCACATCTTCATTAACCTTGAAGTCTAATTTAAATGTTGCTTCTTCGAATTCTAGGAATGTTCCTTTTAATCCTGCTCTGCATAACCAACAAAGATGGGCTGCCCAATTTCATTGGGTTGCTAGCTACACAGGATACTTCATAACACAGGATACTGCTAGCATAACAATATTTCATCGCTTTGGTCCTTTTATTCTTTTTTTTCATTCTATACTTTATTAGTTGTTTTTTTTTTTATTTTAATTATATTATTTCAATTTCTTGAGAAAAGGTAATTATTTATTAAATAAATCAAAACTTGTATCCTTTTTTTGTCTCAACAATTTTTAATTTTAAATTTATTTATTATTTAAGATTATCCACACAAATTCACTACCATATACACAAAACGTTTATTCATTATTTATGTCTTTATTTATTATTTATTAATAAATGGTTTTTGTATATGGTAGTGAATTTGTGTGGATAATCTTATATAAGAAGAATTAAATATTTATGATTTTAAATTTAAAAAATAGGCTTTTAACTTATAATTAATGAATGACCTGGGCAGAATATCCTGCAAAAGTAACTCTAAATATAATGTGAGGAAGAAATTATAATTGAAGATGTCCTTGAGGATGGCTAAAATGGCCGAAACGTTGGACTGGTGAAAAATAAAAAGTGTTGAGACAAAAAAAGATACAAGTTTTGATTTATTTAATAAATTTTTTTTTTATGTTAATCTCTCTTTTTTCTCTTTCTTCTTTTGCTATCCTTTTTTTTATATATATTTTCTCTTTCAACCCAGTCTTCTTTTTTCTCTTCTTTATTATTTCCCTCTTTAACATAAATAAAACACACCTACAATACCAAAATACAACTAATATTCAGTTTAAATAAATATAATATCAACTCGTAATATATATATGTCATATAATTTATAAGTAGTGATATATAGATATATAAATGTACATAAAAAAAAATTAATAAATATCAAATGAATATCAAAAAGTAACAAATATATGTAAAAATTAAAAAAACAAAACATTAAAATATGTATAATCTTGTGTTGGAGATAGACTTCAAGACTATAAACTGCTTTTGCTATAAAACAATTGTTATATTAATTAATGACAAGTTCAAATTAAATAATACATTAAATCTTAAACTATACGTACCTATAAAACAAAATCTGTTTTTTTTTTTTTTTCACTGAAACACAATAAATGACATATAACAATATCAGAGATTATTTTCTTTAAAAGTTAACCTCACTTAATTGTTATTTAGAGGTGGAGATAGGTTAGAGTCTGAAGGTTATATGTATATCATTACATATATACAAAAATAATAAATAATAATAACTAGAAAAGTATGCAATGAATGTCCTCTAGATAATATAAATATATAAAAATAAGTATTACACTTCGGAAATATGTCTTGTTCATGTTGAGAAAACTTTATAATAAATATGATTAAAATCTTATTGTCAGATTTACATATATGTATGCAGTCATGAATACAATTCGACATGTTTGTAGAATGGAAATTCTCTCAAAGAAATTTATCACAGAAGTTCTTTTCAACTCAAAAGCCTTTGAAATGATAGTTTGAAAAGGGTCCCAGATATACAGAAGGGCTGTAAGCAATATCGTTAAAAAGTAGAACTGTGTGATTTGTGGAATATTTGTGTATTCAGAAGGACCAGAGGACATCAACATAATGGAAGTGTTCTCAGCTTTGCGATGGCATGGGCCGAAGGGCTTGCCGTGTATTTCTCCCTTCAACTTGTGTCGACTGTTTTCACAATGAAATTCCCCTCCCTACCTTTCGCCCTTCCCCTTCTATTATCTGCCTGAGCCTTATTTATTTGCCCTTTCTGGTTGAATGGTACAATTGATCGATAGTTAAGAAACTCAAGATTCTGAAAAGCTGCGAGAATTTTAAATTAATCATCTAAAATTCTTCGTAATAGTTTCAGAATACATATATACAAAGCCTCGTAAATTTTAATTAAAAAATAAGTGTAAGACTACTAAAAACAAATACGAAAGATTTGTTTATAAAAAAACTGGTCAGGATTGCCGTCAAAAAGAACAAAAATATTTCACAACTACTTGTTATCCGACATTTCACCCCACTTTGTAGCACTTCATTAGGTAGGTATCAAAGTCTGTAAAGCTATTATCTTTGATGAAGCCCTACAAAATGGGGCGAAACGTCGGATAATAAATTGTTATCAACTATTTTTATTCTATTCTCAATTTATAACAATTTTGATCCTTTTTTTCCTCTCAACTTTTATTCTTTAAAATTTCTCCAACGTTTCAGCCCTCAAGGAATAGCAACCACCTTCAATATTGATGTCATTTCTTTTTTAAATCTTTAAATTGCAGGCTAATTGCCCTTATCACATATAACTTTTTTTATAAAATTTATATCTTATATTTGAAACTTTTTTACAAAACACTTTCCTTCCTTCACTTACATTTACAACTTCTTGTTGTCATCAAGTTGTAAATGTAAGTGAAGGAAGGAAAGTGTTTTGTAAAAAAAATTTAAATCTAAGATATAAATTTTTTTAAAAAAAGTGACAAGGGCAATTAGCCTGCAATTTTAAGATTTAAAAAAGAAATGACATCAATATTGAAGGTGGTTGCTATTCCGTGAGGGCCGAAACGTTGGAGAAATTTTAAAGAATAAAAGTTGAGAGGAAAAAAAAGGATCAAAATTGTTTTAAATTAAAAATAAACTAAACCACTCTCAAACAGGAATATATAAAAAATAATTAATCTACTTTTATTCTTTTTGACCGCAACCCTGACCATATTGTTTATATTTGAAATTATACGGTCAATTATCAAACAATATAAAAATCTTCCTTGATTGTACACACAGTAAATATATACAGTAACATAACAAAAATGAATAACTACTAATATTAAAGTAAAAAAAAAATTTACTTTCTTAAAATAAAAACAAAAAATAAAAATAGGGGATATCCCAACTTGTTACAGAGTCTTCGTTGAAGGGTGCTTCTTATTTATATTTTCCGTTGTATAGAAACCCTTTGAAAGGAGAGTTAATTTATTTATTTATGTACATGCTCCATGCGAATCCCCATACAATATCAATGTAAAGTGGCGTTAACATTTAAACGTGTTAAAAAATTACTATTACATAGAGGATAGGAGAACAAAAAAAAAATAAAATACAACAAGAAAAATCTAACTATTTGTTCTAAATAAAGAAATAATTCCCAACTATAAACTAAGAAGAAAAAAAATTACAAATAAATAAATATACAAAAGTAAATATGTATGTACATAACTAAAAAAGTTAATGTAATAAATAAAACTTGGTGAGTGCATTTAAATGCAATAGTACCACCTCTGCAACGCAGTTATAGGGAAGAGGGAGGTAGAGTAGATTACTAAAGTATATCTTAAGGGCTGTATACTTACCTAACCTCATATACGGAAGTGAAAGTTGGGTACCACTAGCAGAGTTACGGCAATGGAAATGAAATACCTTCGGAGAGAGGCAGGCCGAACTAGGAGGGATCGCATACGGAAAGAGAGGACAAGAGAGGATGTTAAAATCATTCCTATAAAGGATACTATTTAACAGAGACAACTCAGAACGTTATAGAGGCCAAACCTACAGGAAAACGCCCTAGACGGAGACCCAGAGCACAATAGAAGGACTGTCTCGTGCGTGGGAGAGAGAAGAGGGGATGCCCTGTGCTGACTCGGGATCGAGAGGCTTGGTTTGCTTGGACAGAGGCACCTCCACGCTTGAAATCCACTAAGGAGGAAAAGAAAGAAGAAGAAAAAAAAGAAGAATGCATTTAACCAATCAGATCCACTAGGAACGGAAGTGACCTGGTACACACAAAAATATTTCTTAATTCAGGGCATTGGTCATGGAATCAAACTTTAACACATCCCATGTTGCAGTAAATTTCATTGGTTACTAATTGCATTTTTTTAGCGTTTTTGAGCGCGCAAATGACTTGGGAGTTCGAAAATGTTGCAAACCTTAACACTTCTACTTCTTGGACAATTTTGTATTTTTGCAATCATATTAAAAATTAAAAAATAAACTTGTGGATTCGCAAACATATTTTCCTTGATACACATTTAGTTCTAAGGAACTACTCTGAAAAAGAATGAAGACAATACTTTGTGATACTCAACCTCTACCGCCAATCATCGAAAATCATTATGAACAATCCATCATAACCCGACTTAGAATCGGACATACAAGACTAACACACAAGCACCTTCTTGAAAGAAATCCTTCACCGACATGTTAAAGTTGTAAATGTAACCTGACGATGGAGCATATCCTGGAACAATGTTCCCGGCTGGAATCATCGAGAAGGTCTTTTGGTCCCGGGGACAACATTAAGCCTTACTGCCAGAAAATTGGAAGAATTTGTTTAAGTTTCTAGAAGATAACAACCTGTACCAAGAAAGGTAACCACGAAATCCAGAATACGGTGCCTCTAACCCTGTAGTTGTATACGGCAACTAAAAATTAAGCAAATAAATAATGAAGAACCAGTCTTTTCTCAAGTCAAGTTTCATCAAATACCTCGATAGCCCATCACCAATAGGCAACCAAGTAAAACTGTAATATTATTTATTATTGAATGTAATCCAATTCAAATCAACAGTTGAAATTAATTTGAATCCTAACCTAACTAGACCACATCGCATTACTCTTTGGCTAAAGCCTACATATAAGCAGTTGCTGTATATCTCATTCAGGAATAGAGATTTTATTTTCACTTTTACCATACCTAATTTATTCAAAATCCCCCTTAATACTGCCCACAACATTCATACTAGCAATAGCTACTAGTTATAATTAATTTGGGTAATATCCCCCCAACATAACACCCACAATGAAACCCAGGGAATACACGAATTAAACAGAACCAGAAGGTCTAGGTATATAAACAATTTTACTAAATATAATAACTTCACACAGCTATATGTATGTGTTCCGTTATATTGTAGCATTATGGCTTATTACATAAGTAATAAAGTTTTTCATATACTCTAGCCATACGAAATGTTTACTGCCTCTTTATGAAGGGAGAAATAGACGTGTCAACAAGGTAGAGAGGTCTTAATCTCAAAAAAGGCGGGAGGTTAAGTATTAATAGATGGACCAGGCGGTGGAGAACACAATACAGTCTAAAATATAAATGGGGATTAGGGATTAGGGATGGCTTTTAGTCAAAAGGGAAGCGGGCAAACTTAATATCTCTTACTAGCGGCCATTCTTTAACCTTTACCGGTACCAATGGGCTAGCTCTTTAAGGGATTAGCAAATACACTTTGAGGGGGGGCGCTTGAGGATTAAGTACCACTCTCTTAGATGACATCGCCTGCACTTCGTTAGCAGCTGCCCCACGTGTGTTCATCACTGTGCTTTATTGCTTCTTTCATAATCCCTTTTTACCCTGATAGCTCTGATAAGCATTTAATATGGGTCTTTACAGGAAGAAATTCTAAGCTATCTCTTATGAAAAAAAAATACACACAAAATACATGTTGTAAATATATTTCGGCAAATATAATATTCATTATAAACTAATTTATGGCGCATTTAATTAGCTTAAAATTAAGCCTTGACCGATCTCTGTAAGTGTCATATTATCTGAGATATGAGAAGATGGTCGGAGGCGCGGTTAGCAAATAAACATAAAAATAATTATTTGTGCCGAAGTTTCGACCTGAATATCAGGTCTTCATCATAGCTAAAAAAAACAGAAAAGAGATGACAACCATCACTAAGAGAAAAATAAAAATAAAGGAAAATAATACACAAACAAATTTGGAAATATACACAACAATGTATGAATTAAATAGATAGTAATAATAACAATGGGCCGCCCGTAGCTCATTGGTTAAGACATCGTCTAACCAATATGATGTCTATTGGCGGTGCCGGTTCGAATCCGGCCTGGGACGTTGACTTTCTTCATTAAGTAGTGGTCCCACAAAATGAAGAACTTTGACCCCCAACCATGGTTAGGCAGTATAGGACTCCAATGGGAGTCTTGGCCGAAAAAAAAAATAAAAAATAATAATAACAATAGAAATAGATAGCAGTATATTGATAAGAATAGGAGATTAAATATAATATTATAGAAGTAAGAATGATACAAAATAAATTATGAAAAATTAAAAAACAAAAAGTGTTGAAGATTTAAATATAAAGAAAGGTGTGGAAGAAAATGTAAATGATAAATAATGGACTTATAATAAGATATATAAATAATGAAATTTATGAAGGGAAAATTAAAAAATAAGGGAGAAGAAATATGGAGAAAGAGAAATAAAGAATGTAAGAAATATGCTTAAGCAGAGATTCTGACTAGAGTGATTGAATTTTAACTTCGCCGATAGAGAGCGGGCAAAAAAATATCTTTGATCGACCTGAAATTGTAACCGCGAAGAAAGACTTTGGTTACATCAAATTAAAGTTAAAGAGTTAAATTACATAAAAAGTGTGAAATAAAAAGTTATGAGAACAAGAGATGAGAAAATTGTTGAAATATTTAGTTATAAATTATTTAATTGATGAAGACCAGAGAATGGAAATGACTTTTTTAACACACGAAAGGTTACTGTAGAAAAAGGCGGAGCGACAGGAATATATAAGGAGTTGTCAAGTAATTTAATTCTTATTTATTGATAAATATTACAATCTGCCAAATGGTTGTTGGGCAATAAGTAATAGTGATAACTGACGACATTCATAATTAAATTAAATAACATATGAATAAAAATAAATAAATAAATAAATTAAACAAAAAAATATATTAAAACAAAATAATATCTCTCTCTAAACATATACAAACAGAAGGATAAAGAAAAATAAATATAATCAAACTATGTACATGAAAAAAATCACCAGTCTCATTTAACTGTTATATAAAATATTTACACTATCGACCTGAGGATCCCTGAGCCCACTCTATCCCCTTCGTATGAGGGGTAGAGCAGAGCTCTCTAAGATCCCAGCACATCCCTCTCACCGCATCACCAGTAATGAAGGAGTTGTAAAAAAAAAAATCATTGTTATGTATATTTCTAAATTTGTTTGTTTATTATTTTCCTTTAATTTTATGTTTCTCTAAGTGATAGTTGTGATCTCTTTTTTTTTTTTTTTTTAGCCCTGATGAAAACCTGAAATTCAGGTCGAAACATCGGCACAAATAAATAAGTTTTTGTTTATTTGTCGATCGCATTCCCGGACATCTTCACATCATATTAATCTACGGTTTATTATTAGCACCTTATATCCGAAATAAAGTTTTCAAAACAAAAATATGTTTTTTAAATAATGAAAGCGAACAGTTTGTGAATATATTTTACCATTGTGTGGAGCACACCTTCAACTTAGGGCCAGACACTACTTCAATTTAGAATCCAACCTTCTTATTATGAGTGGACACTATGTAAGACATTTAATTGAAAGGAAATTGACTAAAAGTGATAGAAACATGGTTGGATTAGGTTAATAATTTTGAATTGGGTTCATTGAAGATTGCAAATGTTGATGAGTATATGTATCAAGATCATGATCCAGGAAAATTAGAAGTAACTGAGGTTCTCTCTCTCTCTCTCTGCATTCTTCTATCTCCTTTTATTCTTCCGTCCCTAGCCAGGGAACCACTCCCTGAAGTCTACGCGTGTATTATAACTTTGAATTCAAGAGAAGAAAACAAAAATGATGTCTCTGAATATCAGATAAAAACAATGGCATTCTTCTTTCTCGTCAGATCGATCGCCGGAACACCATTTTTTTTACAATCGTCACAAGAGGAGCTAATGATCCTTTATTACCCGGTGCCATCTTTTGTTCATATCTTTTGTTTTTAAACAAAGAGGTTTATATCATGAAAATTACTATTCATTGAAAGATAATCATCATAATAAACTTTATGGTGTATTTTAGTCGCTTCAAATATTTAAATAAAACTCTGAAGTTTAATTTTATCCGAGATTCAGTTCTTCAAACAGAACAATTGTTTTTTTCAAACAAGTTGATTATTAGTAACTTATCGCATTATTTGAGAAAATATAATTTATGTTATATTGTTATATTTTATGTGAAAATAGAATTCATTTCACTAAATTTTATTTTCATTATCTAAAAATAATAGGTACATACATCTACAGTTAACATAGATCCCCATCAAGAGAACAAAAAGTTAATTGTTTATTAAAAATAACAAATAAACATAAAATGATCCAAATTAATCTCAACTATTTACTTTAAAAACCTCCTACGTTTCGGCCCTTAGGCCATTTTCAAGGAGACCACCTAAAAATAGTATTTACATTATTACTATATCACCTCCTCTGCACATAATACCAATATTTTTGAACATACCTCAATCATCTAATTGTTAATTCATTTAAATTGTCTTTGTTTTTTCAGTCTAACTGCTCATACCATATATTTTCAAAAAATTATATTAAATTAAGATCATAACAGTATTATTTAAGTTTTATAAAATGTATATTCACATACAAACCACACAATTTCAATACACAAACCTTGAAAAAATTGAAACAAAAGTTGAAAAATTTCAATCCTTTAAATTCAATAATTGAGGAATATTCAAAAATACTGGTGTTATTTGAGGAGGTAATACAGTAATAATGTGAAAACGTTTTTTAGGTTTTCTCCTTGAAAATGGTCTCAGGGCCGAAACGTAGGAAGTTTTTAAAGTAAACAGTTGAGAGTAATTTGGTTAATTTAATTTGGTATTATTATTAATACAAACCATTCTCAATCAATCAATTAATAAATCTGTAATCTAATAAATTAATTATTTTTATTTTAATGATAACCGTTAGAGAGGAGTTTCGTAGGATTAGATCCATTTCTCGATGTTTCATGAAGCAGTTTTGGACGACCCGGAAAGTTGATACCGAATTAGATGAATTATGACACAGGGATGACTCAAACTGTAACTCGCAAATGTTTCATGAGATTGGGAACAAGTTCGATTTATCCACAGAGCTCCACTCCCACTAAACCTCAACCGACATTAATGACTTTCCCTTTGGATCATCTTGACACCTGTCACGGTCTTGTTTGGCTCACTGAAATATTAAATTAAAACTTTTCCTTGCATGATTAAAATTCCTCTTTCAGTCTGCATTTATTGTTTGTTTTCTCTATGCATCAGATTCTCTCTTTCCTCTTGATTATGCGTGACAGTTAGTATTTAAGATGAAGATTCAGTAAGGAAGTTTAATCTTCACAAAAAAAGGAAAATCCTAGGGTTACATCTATAATTGTCTTTTGACTTTTTATTGGTTTTGATTACTCTACAACTTCAATAATCATAACAAAGGTACAGATGGTGAGATAGCTGAGTGAGTAAGGCACTGTATTACAAACTAACAGACCCGGGTTGAAATCAGCCTGTTGTAGATAACTATTTATTCAGCTGTATCAGCTTGTATCTTGTTAAACCCTGACGAAGCCTTGCAAAGTGGGGCAAAACATTGGCTCACAATAAACAGTTTACTGATTTAATACATTTATTATTTGAGAGTGGTTTTTTTATTACTAACACAAACTTCAATGATTCACTGTTACTCTCAACCTTTTATTTTAACAAATCTCCAACGTTTCAGCCCTTAGGTAATTCAAGGAGGTTACATCAATTATTGATGTCATAATCAATTAAATTGTATTTTTTTCAGTCTAATTCCCCATGTCTTATATAAACCAAATAATTTCAATAAAAAACTATTCTAAAAAATTTTTTATTAACCTCATTAACAATACATTAGTACAGCATGGAACCAAAAACCAGCATATTTTTGATTTTGAAAATACAATGATTTTACATAAAGATAATAATACATTCAAAAGGAAAATACTTGAATCCATTTACACATCTGAAAATATTGAGTATACAGTGAATTTCAAAACAGATACAAGAAATTTGAACCAACACTATGCTGAGATATTAAGTAAAATTAATTTATGAATAATATAGGATAAATTGAATGTGGATAATCATAATTAGCCTTGATAGGAATTTTACTAATGAAATAAAGAGAATAATTGACAAAAGTGTAGTTATAATAAATAATTTTAATGCTTGAGTGGACGAAGGTTACAAGCATTGTGATAAAGTTTTAACAAATAGTGATTGTGATAAATGATTTTAATTTTGGTTTTAATGTGAATATTGACTAATTAGGTGATTAAACATGATGTAGAATATACTTATTAAAAAAAATATATATTTTACCTAATGTTTTTAATGTTTCATTGAAATCGTTATTTTGACATGGGCAGAATAGCCTTCATGGAGTTAGAGTTTTTAAATCATATAATTTCAAATTTGTATTAAAGTAAGATAAATTATAAATAATAATGTTAAGTATTTTGTAATTTTTGAGGATCATACATGTAATAAAAGCTGTTTTGTAGTAGATTGTTCCTGAGGATGGCAGGATTGGCCGAAACGTCGGACTTATAAGAAAAATAAAATGTGTTGAGACTAAATTGGATAGAAATTAAATTATTTATTTTAAAAAAACTCATTAACAATATCAACAAATATTTTTAATGAGGTTAATAGAAAATGAATTATGCCATCAATGATTAAGATCGTCTCCTTGAGAATGTGGCCGAAACGTTGGATGTTTGTGAAAATAAAAAGTTGAGAGTAAATGTGGAACATTGAAGTGTTTGTTAATAATATTAAACAGTATATTTATCTATTAAATAAAACCGAAAATTGTATCCAATTCTGTCTCAACACTTTATTTCTCACTAGTCCAACGTTTCGGCCATTCCAGGCACCTTCAAGGACATCTAAATATTCAACAGCTTATATTACATCTTCGTTTTTAAACATTTACAACAACATCATTATTCACTATATAATATAACATACCTTCAATACAAAAAGTACAGCATACAGCCAAAAACCAACATAATTTTGATGTTGATAACACCATAATTTTACATAAAGAAAACAATTTATACAAAAGAAAAATACTTGAATCAATTTATATATATATATA
>NW_027110118.1:315310-326063 GCF_000696795.3 Halyomorpha halys | reverse complement strand
AATAAAGAAAATGACCTGGGCAGAATAGCCTGCAATAGAAATTGTGAATTAATGTGAGGAGGAGTTTTGTATTGAAGGTATGTTATACTATATAGTGAATAATTATGTTGTTGTAAATGTTTAAAAATGAAGATATAATATAAGCTGTTGAATATTTAGATGTCCTTGAAGATGGGTGGAATGGCCGAAACGTTGGACTAGTGAGAAATAATAATTTCAATACACCAAAACCACATTAATCACTTTAGATAGCAACACTTCACATGACATGACTTTCACACTGATGATCTCTAGTGTCCAAACGTCAGAGCGAAACATATATTTCGCACTTAGACATCCGAACGCAGCGGCACTTCATGAAGTCGTTCTTCACGAGTTGCTCGGTGAGATTGCCTCATACACTCTCCGACAGAACTAATAATTCAGAACCTCGAGGAAACTTCTTAGCCCCAATCACTAATGGGATGCGGTAAAGGTGGAGCTAAAGGTGCAAAATTTATCCACAAGAATATATTATCTCTCTAGGAGGCAGTGGTGCTTTTCCACTTCCGCTCTTACATATATCTCTGCAACTTTAATCCGACAGCCCAAAGGCATCCGGGGCATCAATTAGCTCTCACAGTTCAAAAGGTTAAACAAAATTACGCCAGGTGGGCATCTTCCTTTTTAAATCAATGTCGATGATCATATCGACTATATCCATATTATATAATATCGAATATATCACTATTCTATTATATTGACTATATCCCTATTATATTACAACACAATCAAAATTATGAATGGAAATATTAATATTTCATTGTTTAAACGTCACAGCGGAGTCTACGGTAATGAAAGAGCCGATACCTTGGCAATTCTTAGCTTTCCATGGACTACAGTTCAGTTCCTTAATCCTTCGTTAAAATATCCACAATAACTCACCTCATTGTGGACTGGGACTAATGCAGGCAACGACTAAAGGACAACCTCTTCATAAATACATACCTAACATAACATCTCAAAATAAAAAGTACTCATTACAAACTGACTCAACTACTAACGGGATATGACCGCAGTTGTGGGCAATAGGTAATAGTGATGAGTGATCTCAGACATACTAAAATAAAATAAAATAAAAAAATGAAAAAAAAATCTCTCTTAAAGTATATACAAATAGAAGGATAAACAAAATGAACATAATCAAACTATCTGTATGAAAAACAATAAAATAATATAATCTATAGTCACATTTACACTCTTATATATAATATTTACACAATCGACCTGAGGATCCCTGAGCCCACTCTATCCCCCACGTGTGAGGGGTAGAGCAGAGCTCAAGAGATCCCAGTGCATCCCTCTCGCCGCATCACTGGTAGTGAGCCAGTGGAGGCTGAGCAAGTGCGCTAAAGCCGCAAACACTCAACTTGAGTGGAGAATCTGACCATTGCCAGAACTCCAATTGTCCATTTTTATTTTACAAAAAGTCTCTTGACCACTGCCGTTTCAAACTTCTATATATATATACCATACATATTTTATTTTATACCAGATCGGCCTGGTGGGCCTTACATGACTGATATAACCGTTATATTATATATATATATATATTTTAACAGTTGCCTATGGGAGGGTGGGTATAGTCTCGTACAAAAGACACCCCTAACTATATACAATGTTATTATTAAAAAAAAAATAAATAAATAGATAAGAATAATGCTTCTTAATAAGAAAGGAAAGTAAAATTAATAACAAAAATAATGATATTGGTACACTTAAATAAAACAAACAATTTCCCTCTAATAGTAAAAAGAAACAAGTTAATTTGAAATAATAATGAATAAATAAAATGAGTAATAATAAAAAGTAAAATAAAGGTAGTGTAACTATGAATTAAATTTTATATTTATTAAAATTTATAAAAGAATGTCCTGCAGCAGTCTGGGCTTCAGTCTTCGGGTTGAGGTTGGGTTTCCCAGGTTGTAGGTCACTACTCCTTTAACTGTCGGCAACTGGGAGTGGAACTTTATGAACCGTTTTTGATATAATCCTCTATTGACTCTATATGTAATTCGCGATGCAATTGGCTATTTCTTATGAACCAAGGAGCATTAACTGCGATTCTTAGGACTTTATTTTGAAAAGATTGTAGTTTTTCCTTTTCGTGAAGGATGCCGCTCCCCAGACTTCACAGCCGTACATCAGTAGTGGCCTGAGAATTGTTTTAAATATAAGAACAGTTGTTTCTGGTTTTAATTTTTTAATTTCTGTTTAGGCCAGGATATAGCATTGCTAACCTTACATAAGTTTGAGTTAGTTAAACTTCTAGGTGGGCTGTAGGAATGGGTGGAACTAGATAAAGTTGGAATATTAAGAAGATTAGGATGGTTGGAAAGGTTTATATGGAATTTTGAGAATATTCACATAACTAACACAGATTTTTTCAATTGCGACGGACAAATTTCACAAACTTTCAATCACTTATTTTTCGACTGCACGATTAGCACGATCAGCAAAGGTCAAATTTAACGCACTCAGATATTCGTTCATGGCCACTTAAGCAATCTGAAATATTCGGAAAATACCAAAAAAGAGCTAGTGCAGTTCATCTCTAATACAGATTTAGCTCAACTGTGATCATCATCTGTACCCCAATTGTACCTCTTATATAATATCAATTAATTTAATTATGTTTTCTTCTGGGTCTATAGTTAATTCTCACATCTGCACTATATATATATATATATATATATATATATATTATTATCCATATACTTTTAATCTTTTTTATCTATTATATTAAATAATTGGTTGCCTTCTCTACCCACTTGTTCTAATGGCATCATTTTAATTATTGTATTTTATACTTTATTTGTTCTTTATTTTGGTTATTGTTTTTTTTTGTTTCTGTTATCTTGTCTTTCAGTATTTGTAGTATAGTAATAATATATAACACAGTATATTAATATATAAAATATTCCAATGTTAACTTCACATTGCACACTTACAGTTTGTGGTTACGCATGGAGTACATTTTAAATAAACTCCTCATGCTTACGGTTACTATGCAAGAGAAAAAATCTCTATTATATTATATCGACTATATCCGTATTATATATATTTTTTTAATTTTCGAACCTCTTTATTTTTATATATGGTAACAGAATACATTATAATATAGTGCAATACATTGTATATATACAAATTTACATTATATATTCGTTTGCCGTATGACATGAAGGCGGTTATACATTGGTGGCATGATTGCTGGAGGGCTTACAAGAAATGGAGAGGGGCCATTCCGGCTGGTTGTGATAGTGGTGTGATGAATTCAAGCTGCAGAGCCCGAAGTCCTTCCATCGGCGAGGACGTCTACGAAGGGACTGTGCTTTGCCACCTCCCAGGTCTTGTTGGAGAGGGATTTCTCTGAATAGAGGGTTGGCACAGATCAAACGAATATGATGTGCCTTCGGTCTATATACTCCGGCACAGAGGGTAGCTGGAGTTCCTGGTGAATGGTGGTGTTTCTGGCCCTCTGTAGAGTTGTTCCACGGACGATTCGCCGGAGGACGGAGTACTATATTATATCGAATATATCCCTACTATATTATATCGGCTATATCCATATTACGAGTATATCATATGGAATATATCCCTATTATATTATATCGACTATATCCATATTATATTATATCGAATATATCCCTATTATATTATATCGACTATATCCATATTATATTATATGGAATATATCCCTAGTATATTATATCGATGACCTCTTCACTATCACGGAATTAATTGTCAATGAAAACATTTTAATTGTAATAAACCAAACTCTTTAAGCAATATATTACAGGTTCAGGATGTAGTCATCAATGCCTTAATTTATTATGAAATAGTAAATTTGCTGGTTTATTAAAAAAACCTCTCTACCCTAGGGTAGCCTCACATATCTTACATTTAAAATACATCATTAAAAAAAGATACTAAACTGTAATTAAAGATAATTAAATCAGAGAAAGATAGCCCGTACGATTCAATTTTATTTCCAAATATCTTTAGGAAGAGTCGTTATGATTCTATAAGGATCACCAAGACGTTAAACTGATTAATTGGCAGCGATCTGGAAAGTCCGGAGTTTGATTACTATCAATTAGAAATGAATCAATGAATCACATCTTGGAATATTGCTTCGTTCACTCACTCTTTTAACGAGCTTCCGATCGGGCAGCTTTCATAATTCCCTCATTTTTTATAATAACTGCAATAGCATCCCTAATTAAAGACAACGGCATGCTGGCCTTAATTTCTAAAAGCCCGCTTCAAAGATAATAGTACGTTACTGTTGTGATAGTACAGTCTTATAATAGTAACGATAGTTTTATTATTTTCACACTGACAGTTCAAGTTGGTGTGTGTTTAATGGCTAATGTAAATTTGCCTACATTAAAAGTAAAAATAATTGTATAAAAACCAATTAAAGGAATTTAAAATGCTAAAAAATTAACAAGATATAGTGCAAGAGTCCAAGAGGTGAATAAAATTCAGTTATTTCACACCAATTTTTGTTTACTCTAATGAAAATGATATATAATTACAAGTGAAAATTGATGAGTCTGCCATATTATATATTATATATAGTTATATATTAAGGAAAATAAGAAGTGGCTGTTCTAAAACAAACAAAAAAAAATTTATTTCAGAGCTTCAGATGGTTAAAACTACCCTCATTTTTTATAATAACTGCAATAGCATCCCTAATTAACGACAACGGAATGCTGGCCTTAATTTCTAAAAGCCCGCTTCTAAGGTAATAGTACGTTACTGTCGTGATAGTACTGTCACAATAGTAACGATAGTTTTATTACTTTCACACTGACAGCTCAAGTTACATATAAAGTAAAAATAATTGTATAAAAACCAATTAAAGGAATTTTAAATGCTAAAAAATTAACAAAATACAGTGCAACCGTCCAAGATGTGAAAAAAATCAGTTATTTCTCACCAATTTTTGTTTACTTTAATGAAAATGATATATAATTACAAGTGAAAATTGATGAGTCTGCCGAGTTATGTATTATATATAGTTATATATTAAGGAAAATAAGAAGTGGCTGTTCTAAAACAAAAAAAAAAATCATTTCAGAGCTTCATATAGTTAAAACTACCCACAACACTAGAAAACCTAATAAAACATTATTTAGAGGAGAGTAAATTACTAACAGATTGGTTTAGGTTCAATTCTCGATATATAGTTTTCTTATTTTTTTTTTAAATCATCATTTCACAAAACATATACTGAATAATCAGATAGGGAATTTATCACAGGAACGATGAGACCTAAAGATGTCTATTAGCACTCAAATTAAAGCGACTTTAATGTGCTTATAAAGTATTTTACCACGTTTATCTTCGTAAGAGAAGTAGTTTTCATATTTGTCAAAATAAATTTATTTCTAGTTGTTCGAACAAAATTTCATGTGCAATATCATAAAAACCAAGACTCCAAGGAAAATAAACGTTATATACTGCTTTATAATACATTAAATTGCGTCCAATGGTTCCTCAGGTATAATTTTTTTATAAATGAAATATTTTTTTCGAACAACTATAATTTTTTTTTCAAAGCAACGGTTTCTTACAACGGAGAGTAATGGTCATTTGGTCGGATTTGTTAGAATTTATTTTGATTCTCCAGTTTTAAAACCATTCCTCAATGGATGTTATGTGTGTCTGTGGGTCATCAGCGTATGTTAGGACTGTGTTAGAATGGGTTGGGATATCAGCTGTATAAACGATATAGAGAATGGAGGAACACCGGCGGACTCAGAAAAGAGAAATGAGAAGGCTAGGTTAGGATTTACTTTGAAGATTCTATCAGAGAGGGAGGAGCGAATTAAAAAGAAATATTTAGGAGGGAGGAATAGACCAAGCTTATAGGGCAATCCTGGATGCCAGATACGATCAAAAGCTTGTTAAACGTCGAAGAAGACTTCCGTGCAGTGCATTTTGCGCTCCAATGTGGAAGATATGACATCAACCACTCGATGACACTGTTGTACCATAGTGTGGAATGTTCTAAATTTCTAAATAAAAAACCTAGTAGTCAGAAATAACATGATATAAATCAATAATTGGGTACTACGTTTTCCTAGGATATTGTACCTTAATGGGAAGGAGGGAAATAGGACAAGTAACATCTAATAGTACAAATGTCGGAATGTGACGACTCATTCGGAATAGCATTTTCTAGTTTAGAAACAGCTATTTTAGGGATTTAATACCTCGTTTTTAGATGCATTCCAATTGTTCGCAAACAACTATTTTTTATGAACACGAAAGTCCAGAAGGGACGAAACGTCAGCAAATAAATAACTGATAACTATTTTTTTCCCTTTGAACCGTATCTCTTATCATCTTCATATTCAATCGCGGTCAATAATTTATATACTGTTTAACCTATACATATCTGTTTAACCTATCGTCTTGAATAGCCCTGATGGCTTAAGTACAAAGTAGGCGAAACGTCGGACAATAAGTAGTTGAAATTTTGTTCTTTTTTTCAAAACTTTTTATATAATAAATTCAAATAAATCGGGACTCTATGAAAGTAACATTACAATTTGTTACTTTTATGAAACAATAACAATCAGTTATATCAAAATGAGCGAATTTTCCGCGCAGAAGAATACAGTTGGCTATATTTCATGAGACGCCCTCTATTAGCAGAGAAGGGTTTCAGGATAATGAGTTGGTTGCCATCCGAGAGCACACACTCCCTATGAATATTTGATGGAGCAGTGAGCAACTGTTTACTCTTCCCAACACTTCTTTCCCTTATTTACAACCCTCAACAAAACTTAGCCTTACAATTACAATTACTATAGTAATATTACTTCTCATTTATTATAAATAAAATAATGCATGCAACATCCCTGTCCTCAGTCCCCTCTTAAAATGCAGAATATTGCAGTGAAAGAGATTTGTTTAACTCCTCACCCCCACACCCAATATCAAAAAATACTACATCCATAGGGCTTAGAAATAAATTTAAAAATATATATATATATATATATTCTTTCGTTTGTTTTCCAATTTTAAAATAAAATGGTGGAACTGATTTCAAGAAAACTTTTGTTCAGCTAGTATATCAAGACTTGATTGCAAACACCCCCCTTTTTCCATAGAGTTTTGAGAATTTCGAAATAAAACTTTCTAGGTATCATTATGGTTGCTACAGTTTCTTTTGTAGTGAAGTCATATAATTATGAAGATATTTGACCACGGATAATATATATGATGAGAATATAGGTGGGAGGGGGGAGGGGGTGCGATCAGAATATAACACTAATAAGTAGAGAGAACTTATTTGTGTTATTTACTAACCCCCAACCATATTCTTCTCATAAGGATTCATACAGAGTATCTGTTTATAAAAGGATAGGTGTAAATGTGAATCAGTTGTATTTTTTTTATTTTTACTAATAATTTTTTTTTTGTTATCTTGTTTGTAAATGATTCTGTTCTTTTTTAAATGTTTTGTGTATTGTTATATATTTTTATCTATTTCTCTTTAGCCCGTATGTATAGGATAAATGAACTTAATACTATAATTAATACTATGACTATACTAACTATTTAATACTATAATTATAACACCTATAGCCTATACTACTAATTGTGAGAGCTTATATGTTTTTCAAGCCGTTTTCCAATTTCAGGCGCTTGTTAAATATTGCTTGATAAAACTATCTAAAATTCCCCTGTTCCCGTTTCAAACAAATATTTCAAAAATGATATAGTGACCTTCGCTCCCCAGGGGTTTTAGTGAGGTAGGTCCGGCTGGGAAGAATTGTCTATTTTTTGTGTTAGGATCTCCTCTTGTGAGATTGTGACATGCCGTACATTGACCAACCTTTTCGCTATAATTGTCTGTTTGAATCGATGGATAAGTAAGGCTACAAGGGAGGGTGGGAGTGGAGGGTTTCATGCCTTTTTTTTTCAATTTAAGGAGATTAATATTATTATTCACCAATAAAAACTATTATTTCGGAATGGAAAAGAAATTTTTTTATTGAATTCACAGATGATTTTTCTGATCCTACGCGTTCTCAAGGCATAAATCGCCTAATTAAAATGGGGGATTATTGAGAGAAACTGAACACTAGTATGTTATATAATCTTGTTGATTATATATTTTCGATATTCCTGACGCGATATTTGCCCACAACTAATGAAAAACGGTAAAAAAAAAATTCTTCGTGGTTTCGGCAATTTACGCGACACGTTGGAAAAATCACTGGTTTTATAAAAAAGCGAGGTTTCAGGACTCCGACAGAGATAAGTCAACGGATAGAGGTGGTACTAATTGGTTGTATTAAAATTTCAACGCAAAGATGATTTTTTTATTTAATGTGATTTACAACTGTACAATAATAAATACAATAAGTAAATATGTTGTATGTTTCATAAACACTTGAAAATCTTGGGAAGAAACTAGGGAGGGAGGGGAAATTATTGTTAAAAACGGAGATGATCAATTCCTGAAAGTAAGCTGTTGAATATGGATACATTTCAGTGGACACTAAGAAACAATCTATACACTGGATTGAAAATTGAGAGCAGTGATGAAAACTGTGTTTGCGTTTCTATCTAGTTCTGTTACGATAGTTAGTTTTTCTTTTCATTTAGAGATAGAACAAAACATTTCTAAAAAATCGCTTCAAGATGATATTCACTTAAATAAACATTGAAAAGTCTGCTTGTACCTTTGAAAGGAAAAATATATTGTATAGGGTCTTGTATTACGAAATTCCTAGACATCTTCTCCTTTTTTCCAATATCCTAAAGAATCTTTGGAATTTTCAGAATATTTACTTTCAGGTCTTGAAAGTTCTTATTTATTGTCACAAGCAATAATATAATAAAGAGAAAAACACGGATTAGATTCTAAAACAAGAACTAAATTTTAGGAGGGACCGAATATCGAATTCCGAATTCACTGAAGAATAGCAGCTAGTTGTTGTTGTTGTCTGGGGCTTAAGGCCGTAAAACCCTGAGGTCATCAACGCCCATGTTTCGTTCTTTATAATTCTATTTAACTTTAAATAATTTCGAAAAAAATTGTAAATAATTACTTCTGTTGGTATTTTTTATTACGTATAACAGATTTTCTGGTTTAAATCTTATTTAAAAGGCCATTCCTTTTTAAGAAAACTAAGACCATTTCCACGTTCTTCTGGTCATCATTCAGAGCATCCGATATACTCGGTCCTACTCCCAATCTACTCAAGTTCGCGGAATAAAAATGACATTTCTCAAATATGTGACTGATCGATAATACACTGTTGCAGTATTGACATTTTGGCGGTGGCTGCTTACTGATCAGATATCTATGAGTTAAACTTGTATGACCTATTCTCAATCTGGCAATAGCTACCTCCTCCCTGCGATTGGAACGGTTTGATGTGGTCCATGGTTTAATGGTTTTTTTGATAGTTTTTAATTTGCTTGGCGGGCTTTCATCCCACATGGCTTGCCAACTAGATAATATCTCATTTTTCATTGGAATATCTCATTCATTTCATTTCATACATATATATATATATATAAACTATTCTGTTGACAAGGGTGAAACAATTATAATAATTACATATAATCTTGGTTTTTATTGCTTAAATAAAATAAGTTGTATCCAAATTAAAGTCTCAAAACACTCTTTATTTCTTTAAAAATCCAACATTTCGGCCAATTCGGCCATCCTCAAGGATAATTTTAAATACAAATTTACACTCACATCAATAAATTTAAAACTGTTTGCAGGCTACTTTGCCCAGGTCACCAATTACCTCCTATGATTAAGGTATAAAAATTATAATTAATAATGTTTTTGATACTGTTAATAATAAGTCATAATTAAAGTTTTTATTTTATTAGTGTGTCCTTAATCCGTCGGATCGTTGGACATGTATATCTTTTTTTTAGTTATTAAAAAAAAACTACCACTCTCGAAAAAGATAATAAAATACATTTTATGTTAAATTATTTTGGTACCATTTGAAAGGTGATTAAATTAACTTAAAAAATCATTAATTTATTAGCAAAGTATTACCATTTTTTATATATCATCTTTCTTGGAACTTTATTCATATATTCTTTCCATATTTTACAATTTTTGTACATAGTTTTCATTCATCCCTGATATAGTCCACCGAAGTGGAGAGAAACTTCAGTTACTCATAAATAGTTCTTCTGTTCCTTTCACATTCCTACTACTCTTCTTAAACATGTTTCGATTTTGTATCTACTAAGAAAAATATAATATTTTACATTTCAAGATATAAGACGAAAGGGGAAAAACCATCGGTCCGTGAATTTTCACTGACAGTATTGCATCAATTTTGTTTTATTTGGCAGCCTCATCGTCAAATAACTACCCGGTCTGTATAGAGAATTTATTATGGAATGTAATCACAGGTATAGTGAAATTATAGTAAAATATTTTGGGCAGCGGACCTGCTCTCCAGAACTATTACTAAGTTTGTTAAAAGTCTCGAATTGGAGAGCTCTTGGCAACTATGTACGGCGGGCTACACTGGAAGGAGCTCAGTTGGTTAACATATCATATGGAGGGATCAATGTCACACCATAGTTTGATATTATTTTGTTTCTTAAAAAATTATACCATATTGTTATTTTAATTTTTTTTTTATTTAATGTAATTTACAACTGTACAAAATAATACAATAGGTAAATATGTAGTATGTTTCAT